>NC_137608.1:8971564-9246564 GCF_963280865.1 Gymnoscopelus braueri
GCATATAAAGCAGATACATCACAAAAGGTATTTGACCATCAGATCACCTTCTATAGGTTCTATGAGCAAAGATTAAACGGAGAGAAATGAGCTTCCTGGGTCATAATGCAGGGCCAAATGAAGGTTGATGCCCCATGACAAGGAAAGCATAAGTAGGTGCAAAGCCAATAATGTTTAAAATGCCCTGCGACAACACATCTCTACAGAAATAAAGTGTGGAGACAGTAAGTCTGCTCACTGCAGTGCTACAACTCAACAACATAAACCCTTAAAGGCATTTGTATGCTACTTTGCCCTGTGTTTGTTTATATATCAAAACAATAAATATCAATATTTTAATACATTTCCCTCTATTCCATCAGCCACTGGAGTAGTGTGGTGGTTTGCCTGCAGAAAACAAATCAGGTCAGCTCCACATAGGGCACAAAAGGGGCAGGCCCATATATGGGCTAATACTGATGACATCAGCTATCTCCATATATTTGGGCATTAAAGGGACAAGGACCGACAGACACAGAGATCCGGTTGTCCAGAGCCACCGCTCTGTCCATATATGGTCGTCATGTGCATACTGTATATGGGGACCGACCGACTTCAAACGGTAATGGGCAAGAAAAGGCTGTAAGGCTTACTTTGGAATCCTTTCCTTAATGGAAGGAGGCCATTAAATAACATGCATTAAGTTCAACAAGAACGAATACAAAAGAACACATATTACTGTGGACCCGTTTTTGATATCGCTTTTGTGCCTGGAGTTTGTGTTTGCATTCCTTCTAGTTTGACTATCTGTAGCACTGGCTCCCAAAGGTCCCCAAATCATTTTGGGGTGTCCCCTGATCATTATGATTAGCTTAATGTGCAACATTGCTTTCTCACTCAACAGTAAACAAACCAACATAGTATAAGTGTATACAGGGTATCTGCACATTTCTAAATTGACAATCTAAATGACTTTTAAGCCTTTTTATCAGTGCAGTAGTGCGAGGCGTTGTTGTGAGCTTGCAGTTCGGCTATTTTCACAATATTTATCTGTGGAACCGAGTCAAACTAAATGTAATGCCTACAAATTCCAAGTGCTTGTCAGGGTGACACCCAAAATATGATTATTTTGGGGGGTCACAGCCTGAAAAGTTTGCGAACCACTGATCTATAGCAGACTCTACACTTCTTCCACCACTGGACGGTATGGCTGAAGGTGACACTCCAGCCCGAGCTCGTCCAGGGACTCTGGAAACAAGAGAGTCGACCTGGCAAGGCGCTGCACCGTCCTCTGCCGTCGACAGCCATTGATGGTGACCAGGTGGGAGATGTTATCCTAACAGTCTGGAACTCTTGTGAATTATTTGCTGATAGATATAAACAGCTGTTATTCTTGGTAATGGAAAGCAATTAGAAACATCTGCATACTTGGCCGTGAGTGATGCCTTCCGAGCGGCGAGGCCCCGGCTCCCAGGTGCTGCTGGGAAATAATTACATCATCAGGACAGGAGGGCCAGGGGCTTGAGGACCGCTAGTGATCTGTGAAGAGCAAGGAGGATTGTACGCGCGCGTGCCTGCACATGTGCACGTGTGCAGGCTGGCGCGCACACAACACACAACACACAACACACACAGATCTATGGTGATAATTTATTCTCCCTTACACAATCTGTCTTCCTGAGATTGTTTTTTTACATAAGCACTTTCAACCAGGGAAAAATGTAAAAAACGGAAAAGTCAAAGATATATATTTTTTCTCTTCTAAAATAGCGAATACCACTTCCTCATAACACATTGCATCGCAACATAATGTGAGCTTGTAGATCTGCTATTTACACTATTATACTGTATATATTTCTGTAAAATACTGTTGTTCTAAAATGTCCATTTTAATACAGCAATGATATTGAAAAGAAAATGTACCTCGTAGTTCATACTTTTGAATATTTAAGTATTTTTAAAGCAATTACTCTAGTACTTAAACTCGATTTAAAGTTTGACTGAACATTTTACACTTGTAGTTGTGTGATATTTTTCCAGGTGTTGAGTACATTGTCCACCAACGGAAGCTTCAGTAAAAGTTAGTGCCAAAATGTAATGTTCTTGGTGTGATTTCTGTGTATAAGTTCCCATTATCTGCACCATGTGAAGATGCGTGATACTACCTTAACCATAGCAGAATTGTGATGGAATTCTTTCTATGTTGAAGAAATTACATTAAAGCTGCCATTCTTATTTTAGTGAATAAAACCATATTGTAACTCGGCTGTTGAGACATTTAGACCCTGGTGACGGGCAGGAGGACACCTACTGATTGATAAGTGAAGTGCCTGAAGCTCATGAGCACAATATTTCTCCTGGCCAAGGGAGGACATTCAGCTCACAACCCTACGCTTTACGCTTATTACAGGGGTTCCCAAACTTTTTAAGCTGAGACCCAAAAGATACATTTGACGTCTCCTGGGGACTTAAAAAAAACCCAATCCATTATGAATGAATGAAACCACTACTTTCATTGTTTCTTTAAACAAAAACAAAAAAAATAATTCCTGAAATTATTTGGGAAATTATTTGGAAAAATGGTTTTCAAAAGAAAAAGACTGACCCACTGTTTGGGAAACACTGTGCTTACAGTATACCATTAGCAAGTCCCTTCCTTTTTAGCCTGAAACGTCCTCTGGCTTATTTGATATGCTGTCAGTCATGGCACAGCGTGAGCTCGCCTAATTATGTTGTGTATGGTGGCCCTGACCTTCTGCAGTACCCTCCCCTCTCCTTCTAAACAATACAGCAGCCAGCGCGCCGAGCCCCACTGTGCCATGCCTCTCAATGTACCGCCGCTAAAGCGTGACTGTGACGCCTGCCATACATCACCGCGGAGGCTCCTACTGCGTGTGCTCATCACCTGTAAATACCAACAGTCTGCCGAGGAGTGGTGGGAGACAGAGTACTCAACCCCCCCAGTACTGGAGTCAATTACTGGAGTCAAGAGTATCTATACTTTGACTCCAGGTGTGGTATCAAAAAATACTTTATTAGAATTGTAAACAGCTCCTGGTAAACCTTCCAAAACCTGTGAAGTTCTGTGATGTATTTTTTTGTTTACGTTTTCATTATAACTAGAACCGGGGAGGTACGTCATAAAAACAACTATATATACTGTATATTATACTTCAGCGTAACACACAAGTAGTACAAGCTCGAGACGCAGTGTGAAGCGATGTGTTTTGAGCTTGTAGATCTGCTACTTTTGCTATTTTTGAATTTGAATCCTGAAAAGTAACAGCGAAGTAAATAGCGATCAACAGCTCACAAAATGAGTTCTGGTTTTCCTAGAATGCAGGGTTAGTGCTTCCTCCTGAGCAGGTCCCAAACTAGGTTCTGAGAAGCTTATCTGAAACCCAGCCGTAGCGAATGGAAACAAATCCAGTTCAGTCAGACAACTCTTAGATTGGATTAGAATATATATTTATTAGCAAGCTTGAGCATGGAATAGAAAGCATGAGGAAGCATAGTTTGGCGTCAGGCCTCTGAATCCATTCATTCCCTGTAAGGATAACATTTTAATGAATGTTACATGCCAAATAGCATTTACAGGGAATGAATTAAACCCCCATGGGGATCTAGAAACAGAGCCTACAGGTGGATGCCGGGGAGGCGGGTGGGATGACTTTCATGGGCAGCAGCAGGTAAGCAGCGAGCAGCGGTAGCAGATCTCAGCAATAGCAGCAGCAGCAGCAGCAGCAGCAGCAGCAGCAGTAGCGACACACGTCAGCTTAGCAAGACAGGGAAGCCAGAGTGAGCAGGTAACAGCGCAGTACCTATAACCACCCGATCAGGAGGAAAAGTGCATGTGACTTAGTCACCTGATCGGTTGCCCCAATCCCTTGAGTTGCCTGGCCTGAACTAGCTCCGTAAACTGCGCCTCATAAACTGAAGTTCACTGTACGGCATTGCACAGCTCACTTAGTTCTTGAAGTCATAAAGAGACATTATAGTGTTTAAATTGGCATAAATGAATATAGTCTGCTTCACGGGAATGTCCCCCAGGTCACAGTTGGGTTTGTTGTCACGTGGCCCAACACAATAATTGCAAACAATAAATAACGAAACAAGACGGGGCCCAATAATGGCGTGGCTTCAAGGGGATCTCGGAATCCACGTGGCCAGTCTATGACATCATCCTTTTCGAAGTTACAGTAAACACTTAAAGAAAACTGAAATGAAAAAAAACTAGAAAATGTGCTCCTCGGAGCACAAGTCTCCGCCAGCAGACTATAGCAATTATATTATCATAGCAATAACTAATGAGATACAGTAGAGTAAAAGATATATACTGTACTTAAATAAAAAGGTGTATGTTAAAGAAATATTTATTTAAAAAAAAATGATTTAAGAATCATATTTTGTCTTCTAATGTTTAAAAATTCAACTCTAGTCCTCTTCTGTGTTACTGTTGTAGATGAGTATGCTTTCTTAGCTTTGGCCTTCTGCGCCGTTGCTTGACCAATGTCAGGTGTTCTCAAAGGGACACACACACGCACGGACGGGTGATTTGGACTAGAAGATACTGTTCCAATCAAGACTGATTGATCCTGTCTTACCTCGCTTCAAAAACGTAAACGGCTTTTTGAAGTGACACACCTTTTTATTATAGGATTGTATTTCGTCATGCGTCCCTCTAGCCAATCAGAGACATTGATGTCAACATATTGACACGTATTAAGAGTTCGGCTTTGTTGTGGGATCATTTCAACTCTAGTCCTCTTCTACGTTACAATTGTAGATGAGTATGCTTTCTTAGCTTTGGCCTTCTGCGCCTTTGCTTGACCAATGTTAGGTGTTCTCAGAGGGAAACACACACGCACAGACGGGTGACTTGGACTTACTGAAGGTACTGTTCCAGTCTGATTGATCCTGTTTTACCTCACTTCAAAAAGTAGGGGCTTTTTGAAGTGACACACCTATTTATAGAATTTTATTTCGTCACGCGACCCTCTAGCCAATCAGAGGCATTGGTGTCAACAAATTGACACGTGTCACGTGGAGCTTGCCCAATGTTAGCTTGGCTAACAATGTTTGCTCACACAAAGCGAAAACATATTCTCCACCTTCGGCGGAGACAAAAAGTGGGAGGTACTTCCTTGGCCTATTGGCAGCGTGCACAAGACATTTGGCGCTGATCGAGATCAGCCGAAGACAAATCCGTTCCTTTACTGGCCCTGTTCCTAGGAGCCACAACATAAAGGCCTTGGCTCTTCTGTCTCAGGTACGATGTTTCAGTGTGGCTTCTTGTGTTTGTTGCACTCTGTGCTTTGCTTTTGTTTGTCTGTCTGACTGTCGACAAAGGTTTAAAACTTATGGTGTTTCTGTCATGCAAGCTTTTTTGTTTTCTCTTTCCTCTATTTTTCAGCACTTAGCATTATTTGATTCGAAGCAAGGCATTTTGACAGTAATGCGTTCACTTCAGGAATATTTTTTAGATTACCTAAATCATTGAAACTCTTATAAAACTGAGTACAGTTGTGTATGCTGATCTTGCTGGTGTCTTCTCAGATTACCTGACAGACCGAAACCCTTGCCACACTCTTTACACTGGAAAGGCTTTTTCCCGGTGTGTTTATGCTGGTGCGTCTTAAGACTTCCCGCCCGATTGAAACTCTTGCCACACTGTTTACAGTCGAAAGGTTTTTTTCCGGAGTGGAGACGCAGGTGTGTCTTTAAGCTACCTAATTGGCTGAAACTCCTGTTGCACCGTTTACAGTGGAAGGGTTTCTCCCCGGTGTGGACACGCAGGTGCGTCCTTAGATCGCCTATCTGACCGAAACCCTTGTCACACAGTTTGCAGACGAAGGGTTTTTCTCCCGTGTGGATACGCTGGTGTCTGAACAGGTTACTCGAATCGTTGAATCTCTTGTTACACTCCGTACAGTGGAAAGGTCTTTCTCCGGTGTGCAGACGCTCGTGCGACTTCAGGTTACTTAAGTTTCTGAAGCTCTTGTTGCACCGCTCGCAGTCGAAGGGTTTTTCCCCGGTGTGAACACGCTGGTGTCTCTCTAGAACAGCCGCGACACTGAAACTCTTGTCGCACAGTTTGCAGTGGAAATGTTTGTCTCCGGCGTGTGTACGCTGGTGTGTCTCCAGATCACGCAGACAACCGAAGCTCTTGTCACAATCTTTACAATCGCAATGTCCTGTGTGGTGCATACGCCGGTGTCTGTTGAGGTTGCTCGAATCGGCGAAACTCTTGGCGCACTGTTTACAGAGGAAAGGTTTCTCCCCTGTGTGGATGCGCTGGTGTCTGTTCATATTGCTTAAATTACCGAAAGTCTTTTCGCAGTGTTTACAGTGGTAAGGTTTTTCTCCAGTGTGGATACGGTGGTGGTTCGTTAGACTACGTAACTGGCTGAAACCTTTGTTACACTGTTTACAGTGGAAAGGTTTTTCTCCAGTGTGAATACGTTGGTTTGTCTCCAGGTCACTCGAGTTACTGAAACTTTCGTCACACTGTTTTAAGATGTGACTTTTCTTTCCTGAGTCAGTCGGCTGATGTGTCTTTCCTTCTCCTGCTTGAGTTAAAGTCTTTGTAAACTGTTGATGATTGTAAGATCTGGGTTCATCTGCGTCTTCTTGTTTCCGGCTGGTTGAGGTCATCTGTCCATTCCTGAGCATTTGCCAGGAGAGGTTGTGGTGACTCTGCGAGTGGTTATGGAGGACCTGAGCCATGAAGGCGTATGGACACTCAGAACAACAGTCCTGAGTCTGGGAAGATAGGGACCTCACCCCTTTCAGGAGGTTTGGTTTATCATCAGAATTGTTGTTATCCATGATATGTGATGGGGATGTAGTCTAGGTCTGTTGGCGATCAGAATCAGAATAAACTTTATTGATGGCTTTACCTCTATGCCCCTCTCTTCAACAACTCTTTGTGTCTCTGTTCGTATCTCTTTATATAGATTGTGCTCCTGAAGTGTACGTATGATTGCGTAGCATTTTGCTCCTTTTATGTAAGGCCTGGTCAGATGTCATAGGCTTCAACAAAAATCATTGCCTAAATTGGCAATGATTTTGTTGAAGTCTATGACATCACAGACGCTGTTGCAAGTCGGGAACGATGCAAATTGGGAATGCATGCCTTACCCGGTTATACAATACCCATTGTAGCCGTCTGTCTGTCTGTGTCCCTGTTGTGCCCATATATGGAGATCCCTGATGTCATCAGTATGCCTATATATGGGCAGGCCCATATCAGTTGGATCTGCGGTTGTGGATCTCCATTATATGACTAGAGGTTCGGGCCGCTATGCCCCTCTCACCTACGTCACACCTACGTCACACTGCCAGGGCTTTGTCAGAGTACCCGTTGTACCCGTCTGCCAGTGTCCTTTTTATGCCCATATATGGAGATCCCTGATGTCATAAGTACATACTCATGTATTGGAATGTCCATATATGGGCATATTGGTCGGATCGGCAGTTCTGGACAACAGGATATCTGAACTATTCGACGGCGCCACACCCTTGAGTTCTTGCCTCTTCTTGAAGTCGGCCCCATATATGTATGTGGCTCTGGACAACCGGATCTCTGTATCTGTCAGTCCTTGTCCCTTTTATGCCCATATATGGGGATCGCTGATGTCATTAGTATATGCCCATATATGGGCATACCCCTTTTGTGCCCATATATGGAGCTGATTTGTTTGCGCCTGATGCCATGACGACACATTGAGGTTAGACAACACACTCCATGTTTGGGCGTAGCTGCATTGGGAACTCCTTATATGGTTATGGCTGAGTCAGAGTGACATGAGCATAATGTCAGATGTCCGCCGGCCGGCTGGCCAGTCCTCCCTTAGGATTTGGGCATATTGGTCGACATACAGACATTTGGTCGACATACAGAAATTTTACACATTTATTGTAAGATGTATAAAGTTTTACAGATATATTTTTCTTTCTGCCTATATTGATAGTACACAGTAGAGCGAGAGAGAGACAGGAAACAGGGAGAGAGACGGGAAGTGACATGCAGCAAAGGTCGTTGAGCTCGGGACTCGAACCTGTGGCATTATAGCCTATATGGTGTGCACCTTAACCGATAGTCCAGCGGTGCTCCAATTTTGCAGACATCTTGAGCATCTTATAGTCACAGCTCTGTTAGCCTAACTGTCATGGTTAAATAGTTTGCGTTGGGTCTGGGGACCACCAAGGGTCCAACTGTACCCTTACAGATCTGTAACTCTGAGAGTGAGCAAATAGAACCGTTTGGTTTTATTTGTACTCTCTTAGAGTTAGATTAACACTGAGGAGTTCATGGTGTAGACTGGGGTCCCAGAGTTAAAACGAATTGTATAAAATTGTCTGTGGCCTAATGCAAATCAAACTGCGGGTCCTTGATATAAAAAAGTTTGAGAATCACTGATGTATTAAACACAACACATTGCGTTCAGCCTCTCCAATAAGCAGTTTAATCCCAGAGCTACTCTCAGATATAATCGTGTGTTTGATTATTGGAGACTTACAAGTATAGCCTTATCATATTATGCTCTGCGAGACCCTGGTCTGACCGCTGTCTAATCAGAACTGGAATCAGTTTTTTCTAGGATAAGCCAAAGATAACATTCCCTGTGACGTGTGAAACATAATATTTTTCATATTTTCCATCCGTAATCCCACTCAAAGAAAAGCTACTCCGACCGCGGAGTTTGTAAACACAAATTCTCGTATTTTGTATCCACAGCTTACTCTAATGCAATGCATGGTTCCCAAACGGTGTCCAGTAGTGTGACGAACACATTATATACAATTATACAAAAAGCCATGTTTTTTTTATGTATGCAGTAACTCTGAGGACCCCCTAGGGGTCCCGGACCGCCTGTTGAACACCCCTGATCTAAACCATGTAATCCTTACAATTGGTTGTGTATAATGCAGACGAATTGGACTATATATTGCATTTGTTGTGTGTAAGTCAGGATAAAAATACATCAGAGCGCTCTTGTATGAATACTCTTAGCGCTTGTGTGATCAGCCTAGTGTCTGCTGTCTACTTGCCGTGTGCTTTCCCCAAGCCGCTAAACTTAAAGATGGTCTCTCCATCTGTTAGGAGTGCGACCGTGTCCAAACAAGCGTGTTTCTCTGTATCCTAACAGGCCAAGAGCTCAAATGTGTGAACCGTGAGCTCGCTTCGTCTGAAGTGTTAACAGCCTTGAAAAACATACCACATGTGTCACTTACAAAGGCCCGGAGACTCCCCATCTATTCCCTTCAGACACCCATCCCACACGTATTGCTTTTGTAGAAAGACGATGATCTATAGCGGTATAGTCTTCTTCTGCAGAAGGCTAGAAAATTAACAATGTTATGTCAAGTCCGTCCGTCTGAACGTGCACACTGGCATTGCCCATAGCCAGTGGTGTAAAGTAACTGAGTACATTTACTCAAGTACTGCACTTAAAGGGATACTTCACTTTCACATAAAATAAACATTAAAAAAATAAATTTAAAAAAAATGAAAGAAGTTATGGCAAAATAAAGGCCCCCTCACACATTAGTAGGACACTCTAATGCGTGAGGGGGCCATGAATTTTCCATTACTTTTTTCATTTATTTTTAATATATTTTTTTAATGTTTCCCCCCGCCGAAAGTGAAGTATCCCTTTAAGTGCAATTTTGAGGTATTTTTACTTTACTGGAGTATTGACAATTTGCAGTACTTTTACTACTCCACTACATCTCAGAGGCAAATATTTTACTTTTACTCAATTATTTTATTATTATATTATTATTATTTGAAAACTTTTTACTAGTTACTTTGTAGATTTTTATTATTATTACAAAAGATACATTACCCACTTCAGCCCTATATACATTTCGGCCATTTGAAAATAGCCGATCTACAAGCTCACGAGCTTGTAGATCGGCTATTTTAAAAATATTTTTTATACATTTTATACATTTGAAAACTTGTGAAATGGGACATTCTACATAATGAGTAGCCTACTTTCTACTTTGGTACTTTAATTACATTTTGACACGAATACTTTTGTACTTTTACTCAAGTAAATTCTAAATTTCGGACTTTTACTTGTAAGGGCGCGGTCACACCAAAACATGGTTGGCCGCGGTTAAACTCAGGCTGTGCCCCAGAGGTAAAATAAAAGTGCTGTGTGACCGTGCCCTAACAGAGTATTTCTACATTGCAGTATTGATACTTTTACTTAAGTAAAACATTAAGTACTTTTTCCACCATTGCCCTTGCATAGCCATATCCAGAGCACGGGCTATGTGATCTGTAGCCATGGGCCACACAGCCTGGACGGACGGGGGGTGGAAATGTGTGTATGGACTAGTGCTTTGTTCTTAAATGCAGTCCACGCAAATTAATACCTTTTTAAAATGTCGCATCTGGAAATGTCACTGGAAAACGTTTGTAGCTGAAACATGCTGCTTTACTTGACTACTGTATCGTTAAGGTAAATGGAAATTACTCTTCTAGGTATATCAGACCAAAATAAATGACATCGCTGCTGTAAATAACCCTAGCCAGTTCTAATAGCGTCAGCCTATATTAATAGAATATGAATAGAATCATGTTTTATCAGCATACCCTGATGATAAATGCTTGGAATAATCCGAGTGCATAAACACGTTCTTTCTTTCTTTCTTTCTTTCTGTCTTGCCACGTAGCGCTTCACAATATGTCTAATGATGCATCAGGATGAAGTGGTTTGTTGTCTATCGTAACCAGATGGATCTAGGCCCTGATTACAACCAATTAACTCATCCCCAGAACTAAATAACTTTTTTTCTGTCATTAATGCACATATTTTACACCTCATTAAAGTCACGGTGATTGGAGAGAGAGAAAGAGAGAGAGAGAGTCATTTGCATTTTAGATTCACAATATGCTTCTATGACAGGGAAATGGGACAGAGAGAGAGAGAGAGAGAGAGAGAGACTGATGAAGGGACATGCCTTAAAACACTCGAGGCCACATCTGTGTACTGAACGCGTTTCAGGAGGCTGACACGTGACTACTTCCAATTAACTGTGAGCTTCTCTCTTCCCGTCTTTTTTCTTTCTTTCTTCCTTACATAAAAACAAAAGCGAACGGTCGCTGCAATCAAGGTCCCCCCCCCCCCACACACACACACACCCCCCACCCCCCGTGCACTGAAATGTGCAGCGCGGGGGTGAAACGGGGCAAGATGTTAACTAATTTTATTTTTAATCTTGCCTTTGCCACCGAGCGTGTCGCTCGGTGCGCGGCGTCTTCTGAAATTTCCTCGCCTCTTTCATGGAAACATATTGGGGCAGAATTTCGCCAGCTGTCAGCCTCCTCTCCCTTCTGCTGCCATTATCCTCAAGCCCCACCCAGCCTTATGGCCGGCCGCCGGCTGCCAAGAAGCGCCTGGCAAGCCCGGTCCAAAAAATTCAAAAGGTGGCTCTTTTCAAAATCAGGCCACCGTCGCACAGAACGCTCCCCCCAACCCCCCCCCCCCGCCCCCAAACAATACCCCCCCCTCCCTCCTCTCCCTCCTCCCATAAACGACCTTACACACATTCAAAGCACCAAAGGCTTGCTTCAGAAAACACACGGTCATTGCCGTCGCAGGCCCCGGTATAAGACATGGCGGCGGGGCTTTGGCATCGCAGACGCGTGACGCTGCCTCTCATGTGACCTCTTTCAACCACCACCCCCCACCCACCCCCAGCCCCCCCCCCCCCCCCCCGTTGCCGAGCTCAATCCTTCAACATGCTCATGTGCGGACGGTGTTGCCACACGAGGCTCTGTTTAAATGCCCTAGAGCAGGCTGTTTCCACTCAATATTCAGTCTAATTAATGCAAGTATGCTTGATGCTTTTTTGTGTGTTTCCTCCTTCACTGTAAAGGTGGGGCCGGTCAACATCGTTCTTTACACTGAGTATACGGTTGGTGGACGTGCAGGCTACTGTATGCTAGCGGGAAAGACGGGAACCCCTTTAATAGCAACATACATTTTTTGTAATTTTTGAATACATATTGTATTTGAAGTTTTTCAGAAAACTTAGGTCAGGATTTAAAAGGCGTTTTTAGAATCGGCCTCAGGTCTAAATTAGTTAGAATATCATTTTTGCCTATCTATCGTTGTCGCCGATCTATCATTTTCACCAATCAACAGGCGCACGGTGGCTTGTAGATCGACAATTTTTGGTAATTTTAGCAAATTTAATATCTACGTTTTAAATCTAAAATAGGGGTCCATTTGGTTCCATTTGTACACTCTGAGAGTTAAATTAACACTGATAATTTCACAATATAGATTGGGGTTCCAAAGAAAAACATTGTTTCACTTGTTCACATGTCATTTTGAACCCCTGGTGGACCCCGGACCAGACGTTGTAAACCAGTGGTATAAATGATGTGGTCATGCCGTTTTAAAGTATTGATTTCCCTCGCTTTGTGCTGCAGGTTGATCTTGCTGATGAACCATATTATGAGTGAAATACCATTAGACCATTCACCCATGCTTCTGTCTCCTTGAGGCTGCAATATTATACATCAATGTTGCAGTGGACTGCCTGCTATATTTATTCCACATAAGTGAAATGATCTCCCCGTTAAGCTCATCTCTGTGTATTATTTAAGGCTGAGTTACTGTGCCCTCAGGCTCCGTGTCATATGGTACTTTGGGACCAGAGGGACAGAGGGACAGCGTCCCCGTTGTCCCCCTAATGGAATGTGTCTGCCACAGTGGTCTCTGAGATGTCTCCGCTCATTGCACGAACGGGGCTCACGGTGAATCCAAAGCAAGGGGCAGACATTCAGTCTGTATCTGATGGGATATACAGTACCTGATCACTTAATCATTTTTTCCAATAGTGCAATATGTACCTCTATGTTGTACATAATACTCAGCAATATAGGGGTCCTTGAAATGAAAATGTTAGCAAAACACACTATTAGACGATCAGACTTGGCCACTTGTGCGAGGGTTGCGTACACTGGTGATGTAGGCTACTGTGTACTGTGGATGCTCAGTGAAGCTGGCAGCTGTTTCCTGCCCTGTGATGGAGTCTCAACCAACAGTCAACTGGCATCACAGGCTGTCCCCTTTCTCCCCTCGTGATAAAAAGGAGCCTTCTCCATCCCCGACTCCCTACTTATTGCCTGATTTATATATAAGTTGCGTGCCAGGGACCAGGGTCGCTCGGCGAAAATAGCCAATACAAGCACACAACTCGTCAATATGAGGTTTCCATCCGACAGAGACGATATACAAGCTCGAGCAAATTTCAAAGTATGTATTTGTTTTTTGTCCCCCCCCCCCCCCGTCTGTGTATCCACATGTCCGGGGAGCACATGGACAAGCATGTGCACGCCCATTTCACGCCACATATGGCCAGTGTGCACTTGTCATTTCACTTGAATCGTTGTGGATGCTCATCTCCGAGTGGAAGGGTGTGTGTGCGTGTGCGTGTGCGTGTGCGTGTGCGTGTGCGTGTGCGTGTGCGTGTGTGTGTGTGCGTGTGTGTGTGTGTGCGTGTGCGCGTGGTTGCCTACTGTCGCGTTTTACAGTGACCGTCTGATAAGGTGAAGGTTGTCATGTTCAATCCCTCATGTAGCTTTGTGTGTACCGTCGTCTCTTTGGAAAAAGACATGGACCATCATACCAGCTCACCAAGTCTCTCTAGATCGTAGCGCATCCCCCAGAGGACAGCAAATCTCTGTGCAACACCACAACGCATTGCAATATGATGTGTTGTGAGCTTGTAGATCTGCTGTTGTCACCGAATGTTCGCGTTTCATTGTCCATTGCCAACATCGGCATATAAACTTTACACTTTTGAAATACGCATCATGTTTGTTTGTTTTGTCAATGATAATCCAAACTATTATACCTTGTTGTTAAAAAATAACAAGGTATTTATTTAATTTAATATATATATATATATATATATATATATATATATATATATATATATATATATATATATATATATATGTATATGTTTAACGTTAGTTAAAAGTGTATCAACGTATCATTAAAATCTCTCTTCCATCAAAAATTTGCACTTGTAAAAAACATTTTTTCAAGGCACAGGCTAATATTTGTATCATTAGCTGGATTGGGGTACTACACTAAAGATACAATAAAAAGTTGTGTATTCACTATCAAAAGGGTGAGAAAAGTAGAGTAAAGTATTCACTGCATACACTTATGTACACAACTTATATATTTTTTTACGGCCAATCTCTACCTATGGCGAAGTCTGATTGACTCTCATCTCTGGGGAAGTTTGATAGGAAGAGGAAGACAAGAATGACAGACATTTATCCTGTTAACAATCCTGTATAATTAGCAAAAAACGCCAAAACACAGCACACCCAAAGTAAATTGTTTGTTGTTCTTGAACCATTTGGAATAAATGCATGGGCATGGTCTCATTTAGAAGGTAACACTTTGAAGTTTTTCCCCAGAAAAAAAGAATCAACTATGTGCAACTGACATGGAGTAATACAAGTTTGAACTTACTGGAATAGAATGTTTTTAATTCTCGCCTAAACCTTTTCTATAGATAGATGCCTGTATAACACTGATATTATCATCATGAGCTGGAAAACACAATGTGGCCACAGTATGAAGCCTTACCTAGCCCATGACCATAAAACATTTGATTGATGTGAAAAAAAATAATTGAATATTTATTATTTATTTTTAATTTAATTATTTTTGCAATGGCCTTTCTTTTAGTGGAACCACAAAATGGCCGCCACTGCTATGCCCTGTGGGGATTTCTGTTGGTTTCTTGACGGAAAAAAAGTGGTTTAGATTTTATATATCACTGGATTGGATCATGTTTACTCTTCCCCGAAGTAAGAACATATTTTTTGTGGAAATATTTCATATTGTTGTAGTACAATTCAACTTTGAACTTAAGTCGCTGCAGCTTTGTGAATGTTTGTTTGTTTGTGTATGTCGGACTTTGGAGTTGATTGTAGCGTCAGTTTTGATGCCATCTTGGATGTGTTGCCTTTTCCTTATTTTAATCACTTAAGCCCTAATTTTCACTTTGAAAAATGTTCAAATATAGCAAAAATAGCAGATCTACAAGCTCACAATGTGTCACAACGCAACGCGTAGATCGGATATTCTTTGTTTTTATGTTTGTAAAAAAAATGCTATAAATGGTCACTATACAATATTATCGTCACAATACGATATTATCTAGGTGTTTGGTCAAAAATAGTGTGATGTTTGATTTAGTCCATATCGCCCAGCCCTAGTTGGAAGGATGGAACATGGCTGACACATCCTCATTAGGATATTTGTTAGCATCATTTTGCCGCTGTCACAGCCAATCTCTGTTACATCTCCCCTCCCTGACCGCCAAGAGAGAGAGAGAGAGAGAGAGAGAGAGAGACAGGAGAGAGAGAGATAATGTGAAAGAAAGCAAACAGTGAGTTCATTTGAATATCTCAATAAATAAATAAAAATAACTCAAGGGCTCGTTAGAAAAAAACACCAGGATTGCGGAGGCTCAGGTGGTTTGGGGGGTATAAGGGGACGTTTTTCGACAGGACGTCTTCGATTCCGGAAAATGCCAGTTGGATAACAATGAAGCCTTGATGAAAATGTGATGAATATGTAAATGTATCTTATTATCATAATATTCTTCAAACTCTATCATTTAACTTCTGTTATATTATTCGAAACCATTTATTTTTTACGAGTTCAATTATGTTCATGTCAAACAGCTATGTCCAAGAAAATGTCATTTAATTCATTGACGTCTTCTTTATAGACAGTTTAAGTTGGCCAGCCCCAAAATACACGTTTTGCTTAGGTGTTATGCTCAGACTCTCAGTGCGGCGTTTCCTTTTTTTTTTCCTTCTTTGCTTGTGTACCAGTTTACGGAAAGCGCTCATTAGTTCTAATAAATCCTATGACTGCGCCTTGTTCCACCAGAGTCTGACCTTTCGCAGTGCACCGCCCGTAAAATCCTCCTGCTAGGATTTTCACTGTTTGATGCCTCGCTTAATTGGGGATGATTTGAGCCTTTTCTTCTGCTTTTGTCACTGGTCGAATTCAGCACGGAGCTAATGGCAAATGTCACCGTGAATCGGGGCCTACATTAGTCAGGAGAGCGTGTCATTTGCCCTGACGATCTGTATATCGTCTCCGTCGGGTGGAAACCTCATATGTCCAAAACTGATACTTTTCAGGATTCAAATTCAAAAACGGCAAAAGTAGCATATCTACCTGCTCGTGAGCTTGCGGATCTGATGCTTTGGTGTGACGCTGTAGTGTGATAACGTAGGTCGTAGGGCATTCATTTACAAAAAAAACACAAAGACTTCAAATACGGAGATAAGGGGTTTCTGAAGCAGAGTGGTGGAAGGCCTCCTCATTAATGGGCAGTGGTCGACAGTAAATAAATACATTTACTTGAGTACTACTTAAGCACATTGTTTCTGCACATGAGTATCTATACTTATTTTCTCGGAAGGGACTTCCGGGACATTTTCAAAGATAGTGAAAATAGCAGCTCTACAAGCTTAGATTGGCTATCTTCAATACTGCTTTTGAAATATGTATGGGGGGGGTCCTAAATGTCAATACTGCAATGCATTGTTATTAAAAAGCAAATGTTCTTTGTAATTTGTATACTATATATTGAATAATATTTATTTCTCAAATATTTTATTTTATTGTATTGTATTTTTTTTTAAACAAGTGCTCCAAGACGTTAACTCAAAATACAAATGTTACTGAGCTACCTTCACTTGTAGTTGGATAATATTTGACCATAAGTATCTACTACTCAAGTACTGGGGTCGAGTACTTTGTCCACCACTGTGTACTGTATAAGGAAGGCTTCCTCATTAGCGGGGGACTTCATTGAAAACGCAGTCGACACGCAACAGTTGTGTCCATCACATGAAAGCAGCAGCAGCAGAAACAACAGTATTATTTCAACGTGGCTAGCTCCTGTCGTTAGCCTATGCCCCAGACATCTTAAACACCACTAATGAACCATAGTGACTTGCACCGGGAAGCATTAGAGGACAACATGATGATCACATTAAATTATGCTTGTACACCTCAAGCAGCATGGCATTTGGCTTAAAGGTCGACACAAATCCCTCACCGTAGTCGCTTAGAATCTTCGCCTTCCAGCCCCCTGTTTGTGTCTGCAAGCGGGGAATGCAGTTCAAGGATAATGCACATCCGAGTGAGTTTATCAAATTTAGAATTTTATAAATACAGTGGGAGCATTCATGATGGTGTGTAGATTTTCTTTTGCTTTTTTTCTTTGTATTTTCTGCAAGCAGGAAATGAAGCCCAAACCTGAGCCCAATTCGTAAAGAAAAAATCACTTTGTGGTATTGACAAATATGAGACAAGAAAAATATTTCATTTTTAACTTGATTTTGCTATGATACTAGTACTGAGCATGCAAATGGAGACTTACAGGTCTGTAGATTAAATGAACACTGAGGATTTTAGTGTCAGGGTCTCAGAGATAAGAATGGTATAAAAATGGGATACCCCCCCCCCCTTTAATGGGGGTCCATGGCCTAATGCATATAACACTGGGGGTCATTGAAGTGGTTGGAAATCCCTGCTGGCAGAGAACTGAACCCTTTATGGGTACATTTTTAAGTGCAAGTTCAACGGAGATGAAACCCTCGACTCATTTTGTAAGTTTGTTTTCGGGTTCAGTTTAAAAACTACAGCAGGTTAGAAACATGGCAGGCTGCACACGGCTGACCTTATAGTACACCATGATGTAAGCAACACAGCTGCAGCTGATCAATTAATAACACTGTTGACTATAAATCTAATCTAGGCTTGCACAATGGAACACCCACGTATCTGGGCACACCTAAATCTAACTCACCCTTCATTACTGACAGTATTAGCTGCAACTGTGTTGCTTACAAGCCTGCCGTGTTTTTTAATCTGCTGTAGTTTTTAACATGTACTGAAAAACTTCACTATACAACATCAGCCTATAGGGTTTCGTGCCCCTTTTAATAGATAGCGGATAAATAGACTCTCGCTATGCAGGCAAATTCCTCTTCCACTTCAAATGGCGTTTTGGTTTAACAAACATGAGAAATAACAGGCATCAGATTGTGCACACGCCCTTGAAAAGCCTGTGTTGTGTCGTCCTCCTCGCGGCTGATATTGTCTTCCAATCCAGTGGGTCTCCCTGTCTGTTTGGAGATGGAGGATAGGGGGGAGGGCCATTTTCAAAATGCTATATTCACTCATCATCCGCTAAAACCATAGTCTGTCAGAAAACTGATTATATTTTTGCTGTTAATGTGCATTGTGGATGGGAGTGGGGGGGGGGGGGGGGAACGGGCACTTGGCAGCTATAGTGAGGTGTGTGTGTGTGTGTGTGTGTGTGTGTGTGTGTGTGTGTGTGTGTGTGTGTGTGTGTGTGTGTGTGTGTGTGTGTGTGTGTGTGTGTGTGTGTGTGTGTGTGTGTGTGTGTGTGTGTGGGTGGGGGGGGGTGGGTGAAGGGGGTGATACCGGGGGAAGCCTGATTAAAGTAAGATGCATGTGCCTCTATGAATCAGAAAATATAAATCAAGAGTCAATGCGGCCGCGTGTGCCGCGCCACGGCGAGTGCAAACACCCCATTAGACTCTGTGACCGAGCCTCGATCATCACGGTTCCTCTTTCTCGCGAAAGGTCGCTTTTTTTTGTGCCTTTTACATTCTCTCGACGCTTCGCCGAACTCCGTCTTCTGCTTGACATCTGTAAATATGTGCCTCTAAATATCGTCCGTCGGGTGGAAACCTCATATGTCCAGAACTGTTACTTTTCAGGATTCAAATTCAAAAGTAGCAGATCCGCAAGCTCGAAATGCGTCGCTTCGCGCCGTGTTTCGAGCTTGCGGATCTGCTACTTTTGATGCTTTTGTGTGACGCTGTGGTATGATCATTGATCAAGTAGGGCGTTAACTTACGAAAAGACACAAAAGGCTAGAATATGGAGATAAGAGGTTTCTGCACGACAGCGACGATATGTTTCATTATAACTGCACATCCGCGAGCTTCCTCGCGCAAATAATGTGTCTGCCATGCAGTCAGTGCGGTCAAATAACTCAGGTCTGATGAACTGCGTCGCAGCCGTCTTCCCCTGGGTGTCTCTTTGGTGCCTTGTCACATCAGAGCAATAAAGGGAGGCAGTTATAACCATTTTGACCCATGGCGTCCCATTTTGGGCATGCTACTATATACTGTAGGTGAAAATGTTCAAAAATGCAGATCTACAAACACACAGCGTATATCACAATGCGACACGTTGGGAGCTTGTAGATCGATTGACGCCATTACCACCACAACTAAGCATAAAATAGGAATTAGAGCCCTAAACCTTGACTGATTTTTGTAGTTTGTTTTCCGGTTCAGGTTATGAAAACTACAGCATGGTATACAACATGGCAGGTTGCATAAGGCTGACCTGCAGCTAATCAAATTAATTATTATTTTTTTTGTTGCATTGGCAATACTGATGGCTACTGTCCATGAATTCAAGGCTTCATGGGGTGTGTAATTTGATAGGAAATAAGTATTTTTTTGGGTGAACTACTCCTTTAAGGTATAGAGTGAAAAAGATGAGGGCCAATTGTAGATCCCTGGGGGACCCCATCAATGTAGTATAAGTGGATAACCTGAACTCGGAAATAAACTGTAAAATCAACCCTATAGGCTTTCATGCCCCTTCAAATGGTTAGGCTTGTGCGGTTGCTGCACATGATCACGTATGGCCTTTCGTTGCACCCACTACACATCGGGCGCCAAAGCAAGAGAAGTCAGTGTCGGCCCAGCGAACGCAGCCGCTAAGACGTGCGGCAGGAATGCGGGTTATAGGCGCGTGGCCGGTGCTCGGTGTCTCTCTGCTGCTTGTCTTGTCTGGTGAAGCGTGGCGAATCCCCCGCGCTCATCTTACAGGCAGCAGCTGAGCCAGTCACAGCAGGCCCTCCCGTCGCACTCCACTCGGCTTGGCGTCCGCCGGCTCGGGGGCTGACATTTCCAGAGGTGCTAAGTCACTCAAGATCTCGTTACTCCCTCTGACAAGTCGGGGCCGCATCATAGCCATGCAGCGCCGGCAGACTTCAAGTCAAAGATACTCGGGGGCGAGCTGGAGCCGCTGAAGTCACTGATCTTCACCGCCCGGAGGCGGGGCGACATCTCAAGGTGTTTACACGAGATCGAGCGGCGTGTCAATCACGGCGGCGGGGGCCTCCGCGGCGCGCGGTCGGGCCAGCTAGCCAGCCGGGCGGGCCCTGGTGCCAGTCAGGTGCGAGGTCGAAGGCAGGGGACTGCTTGACGGAGGGGAAGGTTATCGCGCCGACAGCCTCACAGTGTCAGCGGTCAGATCGCCCCAAAACCAAACTTCACGGCTGATTTTCTTGGACGCTGTAGTCGAGGGTGACACAACTTCCTCCTCCCCGGGGGTTAAAAACAGAAGCCTGATGCACTTGTCATTTTGCACTAGCAGTGCACCCACGCTACGAGTCACAACACACCATGAAGGAGGCGGACATCATCTGCCCAGCCAGCCGTCAACTGCACTGTTGTTCCAGTGTTTAGAGAAAAGGTCATTACGGCGCTGACTGCAGAGGTACATCACAGCCTCTTTAAAAGCAACCATGGGACTCCTCGCATACAGAGGAAATTCATCCGTTTTAATCAAGTGGTGTTTTGTTCAAAAAAATGTAATAGCTCCATATTCCAATAACAATCATTGCTATATTGTGTTTGTTCAGTAACAAGGGTCTCCAGCTTTTTAAATAGAGAATAGATTTTCAGGTCAGGATACCAATGTTATCCAACCAGGAGAGAGAACTCATAGGGTGCAGGATACAGGATAAATTAGTGAAATTGGAAGTGATTAAATATTTTGGAGCTACAAGAAATTGAAGCTGATACATGATCTTGGTGGGGTTCTCTCTCATCTGATTTGTATACCGACCTGAAAATGTTAAAAGAGCTGGAGAGGCAAGGAGACCCCTGTTACTGAACAAGCACTATAGTAATGATTACTATCATTACTATCATTACTATACCCTCAGAGTGTCCACATTTGGACAATGTCAGAGTTACAAATTGATACTTTAACACTGAGGATTTTACTGTGTATGCATCCAATGCAAATAAATGTATCATCCTATGTGCGATATCTTGTGTATATGTGTGTGTTGCGTGTCAGTGTGCATATCTGTCCTTTGCGCATCTCGACAACTTGCGTATCTCTGAAGACCTGAGGCAGTGCGGTGCCCGGCCTCGAGTCGATCAGATTGGCGGTTATCCAGAACCGTGATCTGACCGATATTCCCATATATGGGCATGCCCATGGGCATATAGCCTACCGATGACATCATGATCTCCATATATGGGCCAAGAACATTACAGTAAATGTAATACATCTCTTCACCTCTGATGTCCTTGTTGACGACAGTCAGTGCAACCTTTCAACTTGTGAGTCAGGAGTCAATCTGGGTTATTTTAACCAGTTTTGTTCCCAAACTACTGAACAGAATCAAGAGGGGTCTATTTGTCCCTCACTTACACAAGTACAAGCAGCGAAATCTTGGTGGGACATGTTCCACAGAGACTGTGCAACAACAGCAGTACGTAATAAGATGGGGCGGCAGTGGCTCAGGGGTAGAGTGGCCGGTAGAGCGGCCTAATGGCAACCGGGAGGTTCCCAGTTCGATCCCGGGCTCCCCCAGAGTTAGTGTGGAAGTGTCCTTGAGCAAGACGCTGAACCCCTAATTGCTCCCGATGAGCAGGTTGGTGCCTTGCATGTTTTCCTCCGCCATCGGTGTGTGAATGGGTGAATGTAATGCACAATCTATTTAAAGAGCTTTGGATAAAAGCGTTATATAAATGCACCATTTATGTACTTGTAATAATAATAGATGTACTGAAGTAAAACAAAAAAATGCAAATAAGAAACATTGTTGCTGTCGGGCAGAAACCTCCTGTCTCCGTTTTTAACTTTTTGTGTTTTTTCGTTTATGCCCTACTTGATCATACTACAGCGTCACACAAAGGCATCAAAAGTAGCAGATCCACAAGCGACGCGTTTCGACCTTGTAGATCTGCTTCCTTTGCCATCTTTGCATTTGAATCCTGAAAATTAACAGTTTTGGACGTATGAGGTTTCCACCTCATACAGTGACAATATAGATAAACAATGAAGTTAAAACTTAAAGTAAAGGTTAGGGCAGCAGGTATGATAAAGACCTGGTTAGGTAGGTAAGGCAGGTTTTACTACATGGTAAAATCTCTTGCAGCAATGGGGATGTGATGATGCAGCATTATGTTGTGTCAAGTCAAGTCATATTTATATATATATAGCACATAAAAAAGCAACAGAAAGTGCTTTCCAAAAGACAGCATAGACCATAGTCCATTCACAAAAGTAATAATAGAGCATGTAACATAAACAGTAAAACGACGACAACCACAAACTGTGCCAAAGGCAAGAGAAAAAAGGTGGGTCTTTAGATTTGATTTAAAATTGTCAATAGTGAGGCTTGCCCTAATGTGGGATGGGAGATTATTCCAAAGTTGAGATCGGGTGACCACCCGTCCCGAAATTCACGTGACAGTCCCGAAATTGGACCCTCTGTCCCGCGTCCCGCACAAGCAGAGCAATGTCCCGAAAATCAAAGATATGGAAAAAATATATATATATATTTTTTTTGATAATAAATCGGTAAAATCAGGAAAAAATAAGAATTGAATAACATAACTCTAACCTAACCCTAATCCTAACCCTAAAACCGAAATAAAGAAACCAAAAACTGGAAGAAAAAAAACGCGCGCGCGGGGGTCCGCATGCACTCGCGCATGTCCCGCGAAACGGGTTCATCTGTCCCTGAATGGTCCTGTTTGGAGGTGGTCACCCTAAGTTGAGTCACCTTTGGTGAACTGAAAGGAGTTTGAGTGGCTGATCTAAGTCATAGGTTTTCAAAGTGGGTTCCTGGGGGGGAGGGGGTTGCTAATACAGCATCACAATCATTTTAACCACTTACATATTTCTACGTTGGCTATTCAAAAAGCAGTAATAATAATCTACAAGTTCACAGCGTGTCACTTCGTGCCGCGCTATGACCTTGCACATCTGCTATTTTTGAATTTTTTTTGTGTTTGAAACATTTTTGACCCAAATCTTCTCTTCTGGGGGGTCCCTGGCACAAAACATTTTCAGATGGGGGTCTGTGGCCGAATATATACCAATTTGGGGGTCCTCCTTGGCATTAAAAAGTTTGAGAACTACTGATCTTAAGTGACCTGGGGGCAGGATTACTTGGATCAGCCACTCAATAAACTCCCTTCAGTGGATGTAATGTGTGATCCACCAATGGATTGTGTGATGGATCCATTGGTGATTTCTCGAAAGATGGCTAGACAACGTTCCGTAAGGGCGACAGAGGGCACATTTCTACCGTGCGTGTGCCTCCATTATCCAGTGCAGAGGCGGGCCTGACGGAGCCACGCAGCCCCCATCATGAATGAATGAATGAATAACTCATCAGAGGTGACTTTGAGCTTTTGAATGAAGCCAGTATTAATCTGCAGAGCCCATTTTGTGGCGTAATGCGTTCAACTTGAGCTTTACAAAGTGCATAATTGTCCCCACATTGGGGTCTAATGGCCAATATGCACTTCTGAAGGAGCCAGATTAACGAAGGAAGGGGAATCTAAACGTTAATGAAAGATAATGAGGCTAGAGGAAGACAATGAAGTTGTTATTCTTTATTACATTCCATCGTTGTACATGTAATTTTGATACAGAATTCCAAATGCTTTACTTAAGGGTAAAAGCTCATTTTAGATGAATTGCCACACCAGCCATTGCAAGGCTGATAGTGCATGTGTCACTGCCTGTCAATCAACCAATTTCTTTCAAAGATATTCAATAATGTTCTGAAAATAGCTGATCTGCAAGCACACAATGCATGTAGGCCTACTGTATGAGCTTAGATATCTGCTATTTGTGTGTGGCAGTGGTTAGGGTGCGTGCGTGGGCAAGTCCACGCCACGGTTCGATTCCCAAACGGTTTGCGGATCTCCCATATGCCTATATATGGGCATAGCGGGTTTGTTTAGGATTATGTCTTAGTCATAGTGACATGCCTATATATGGCCGTATCGGTTTTGTTTATGGTTATGGCAGAGTGACGTCCGTGGTACGTCCGCCCGCCTGCCTGTCGGCCCACCCTCCCATTAGCCAATTTTAATATAGGATGTCATGATGGAAAAAAACTAAAAAGGACAATTAAAAAGAACCGTGATCTCTGCCATTTAAACACTCTCACCTTTTTGTTTGTTTGGCATGCATTCCAGTCTCTGCCCTCTCTCTCTCTCTCTCGTCTGATTTATACATCAGTGTGCAACAGTGTCGCGCGCCAAAAATAGCCACCCTACAAGCTCACAACGAGCCGCGCATGTGACGTGTTGTGAGCTTTTAGGTCTGCTATTTACGGCACTTTACTGTCATACGACGGAACATAATTGTGCTCTCTCTCTCTCTCTCTCTCTCTCTCTCTCTCTCTCTCTCTCTCGGAGAGGTGCGGTCTGGGGGAGAGAGAGAGAGAGAGGGGAGTGTAGGGGAACAGCTGGGCTCCATCACTTCTCATCGCGGGGCCTGGGAGAGACGCTGCTGCCAGAGTGATGCACCGTGCCTGGCTGTCCTTGCTAATGACTGCACCATTCTCCATCATTATCCCCATCATTAGGAAATTAGGGGGACAGAAGGTATTTACTGTAAAGCTGCCACCTCCCAAGGAGAGATAAATAGAAACTGATAAATGCGAGCGCGTCACACCGACTGTCTATTAACCTAGCCATTCTCCAGCTCCAGCATATGCACATTTAACAATCATTAATATCCTCTAATTGGCCGAGTATTTTACCGGGAGGGGGGGCAAAAAAAATCACTTTGAGAGCGGGAGCGAGGCGACCGAAACTCTGAGGCCTCCAACGGTGACTTCTCCCCCCCGAACGCGCTGTGGACGCGTGGGACCCCGGCGCCGCCGGTGGCTCGGTTGGTTTCGACCTTGCTAACCGCCCGGAAACAAAGCTAAAGTGTTGTTTGAGGTCGTGTTTGTTAGGACTGCTGGGCCAATGGCGTGGCAGACAGCAGGTCGGGAGTTCAGTCAAGGGCAAACACACTAGCCCGCCCCTGCCCACGCGCACACACAGACACACTTGAACACACGTGTACACACACACACACACACACACACACACACACACACCAACTCCATGACACTCCATGTCAATCTGACGGCGGATTCGTCTGCTCAGCACTTTCGCTGCTCCCAATGACCCCAACACAACACAACACAACACAACACAACACAACGCAAAACAATGATAAAGAGCTGGGGGCAAGGAGACTCTGTCTGTAGCAGTAGGTTTTCAAAGTGGGGGCCACCAGTGGAGCCAATTGGAAAGGAGAAAATTATCATAAAATAAATGGAGGGGTGGAGCTTCTCTCTACTTCCTCAAACTGTGAGCCAGCTGTGTGATGTCAGCAGTCCTCCAAACCTATCATGGTCCAGTATGCAAATTAGCCACTTGCTGAAACCCAAAACCACTTTGCTTTGAACAGCAGTGGTGGGCGGGGCATGGGGGCCCGTGGCATTTGCATAATTGAATATTCATAGCTCCAGAATTTCTCAATGAGGGAGAAAGAGCAGATGTGCTTCCACCTCCTTTTCAGATATTTTCTTTTTACTTTGTATTTGGAGGGGGAGAAAAGAAAGAAAAAAACATGTTAAATAACATTAAGCAAAGTAATTTTACATACATTAAAAGTGTAACTTTGCCCTGTGTTTACATAACAAGACAAAATGTCCTTTGTTTACCCATCCTTTCCCTCTATACCAGCAGTAAGAAGCCACTGGAGTAGTGTGGTGGTATTTACCTGAAGAAACACAATACCCTGTTATTCTGGTGTTTTCACTTCTTGTTTTGGCAGCTCAAAAAACGTCCCCGTCTACCAAAACAAACAGTGAAAACACCAAGTACCGATTTCTTTTCTTTTTATTGTTCTGTTATGTAAATTCAGGGCGAAGTTGCATACTATGCCTTAGTTTAAAACATATCTACAGGGGCACTAAAATAAATCAAATTGTGAAATGTCATAACGAGAAACAAAAACGCCGATACGCCATCGGCTGCAGCAATTAGGGGGCTCCTAATGATGATAATTTGAGTGGTAATTCTGATCCCACTAGTGACTGGCAGAGTGTCTATCAATTACTGCATTAAAGCGTGTCCCAGCTGCAGCCGTGCACCTCCCAAACGGTTGTCTAAACTGCTGTCGTCCCCGTCCCGTCCTCGCCAGCGTAATTGCAGCTGAAGCAGTCCATCATAATCACACAACAGTTCACCTCCTCGCTGACGAGGAGATGGACAATGATTCCCATTCGTGTGTGCGTGTGCGCGCACCGCGCGCGCAGCGCGCGTGTGTGTGCGTGTGCGCGCACCGCGCGCGCGTGTGTGTGTGTGTGTGTGTGTGTGTGTGTGTGTGTGTGTGTGTGTGTGTGTGTGTGTGTGTGTGTGTGTGTGTGTGTGTGTGTGTGTGTGTGTGTGTGTGTGTGTGTGTGTGTGTGTGTGTGTGTGTGTGTGTGTGTGTGTGTGTGCTTCAGCCTGGTCGCCGGATCGAACGTTTAATTGGTTAAGAAAATGTCCCGTCCCGTCCCCCCCCCACTTTTACAAATCGCACCCTTTACAGCAGTGGTCCTCAAACGTTTCCATGTCAAGGACCCGTAAGTTAATACATATTTGGCCACGGGCCCTCATCTGAAAATATTTTGAACCAGGGAGATGCTATGGGTAACATTTATGTTCATGCCTGTATCTGATGTGCTAACTAAATGAGCTCTGTGCTATGCTCACCATGCATAGCCACATTCAATAGCCAAAATCCTAGAAACGAGTACTGCATGTTCAGATAAGTAATATCATCTGGACTGGGTTAATTCAGCCATGACACTACGTGTGTGCGTGTGCGTGTGCGTGTGCGTGTGTGTGTGTGTGTGTGTGTGTGTGTGTGTGTGTGTGTGTGTGTGTGCGTGCGTGCGTGCGAGCACTCCCTAGAGGCCAAGGAAAAACCTTTGCCCTGCATTTTTCACATCTGCCTTTTATAGCGCCACCAGGAGGCCGACTTATGTAAACTCATAACTCATTCAGATTTTATCAACATTTCACACAAATCGGTGCACATGATCTCTATAGTCTTGTGATTTAGACGGATCTGTTAGATTTTTCATATTCCATCCTGATTGGCTAAGATTGAGTGAGCCGTTTTGAACAAAATGCCGCAAATCATGAACGCAGCGTTTTATAAAAAGTTTTATATTACTCCTACACATTTCGTCCAAACATCACACAAATCGGTACACATTATCTCTATAGTCCAGTGATCAAGACTGATCCGTCCAATTTTTCATATTCCATCCTGATTGACGAATTCCGAACATTGCTGGCCCACAATTTAACCTACATGACCTGGCGGAGACCCATGTGCTCCGAGGAGCACTTTTTCTAGTGCTTGTTGTTATCTCTGAGCACACGGAAACAAATTCCAAATGAACTATAAATTGGTTTTGGCAATACATTTGAATATTAAATGAGTTATATAGTGGTCTATTGGAGTACCCTAACTCTCTCTCTCTTTCTCAGTAGCTGTGGATAGGCCTATATTGTCCCTATAAACGGTGATCATGCTGCTCTGTTCATTCTACAACAGAGACAGAATAGATGCGATGGCCTCTCCACAACGCTAGCACCTGCACCAAAGCATTGCAGGGCTGCGTCCATGTCAGAGAGAGTAGTGTGACTAATACGTCTAAGTGTAAAACAGCTCAGGACTCCGGCTGGATGCTACACTGTCGATTTGCTGGAGCGAGGTCATCAGCAAGCAGATTTCCCAAGCCTTGATGTCCACGCACGCACGCACGCACGCACGCACGCACGCACGCACGCACGCACGCACGCACGCACGCACGCACACACGCACGCACGCACGCACGCACGCACGCACGCACGCACGCACGCACACACGCACACACACACACTTCTCTGGATTTCTCTCTGTCTGTCAGTCTCATTCTCTCTCCCCCACCCTCTCTCTCTCTCTCTCTCTCTCTCTCTCTCTCTCTCTCTCTCTCTCTCTCTCTCTCTCTCCCCCCGCCCGCCCACCCCACACCCACACTCTCTCTCTCTCTCTCTCTCTCTCTCTCTCTCTCTCTCTCTCTCTCTTTCTCTTCCTAAATCCACTCTCCAGCCAAGCAGACCGTGAAGCTCAGAGAAAGAAATTGCCAGCTTCGCGTCCAAAAAGTTTCCAGAAGCGAGAGCGCAGACGAAGGAAGTCTGGAGACTGGATCATCTGGCCTGTGATCCCCCGTGCGTGCCAGCCTGCCTGATTGGCTGCAGGGCTGGAGGGCCATCTTGCCTCCCTGGCAGGCAAGTGGCTCCTACGGTTTCGTCCAGGAGAGAGAGGGGGGAGCGAGGGGGGGCGGGGGGAGGAGAGATACAGACAGACAGAGATGGATAATAAAAAAAAGAGGGTGAAAATGTGTGGGTGTTTACATGTTGTGCGGGGAGGGCTTTGGAGTGAGAGCCGTTAACCACTTAAAGGACGACTTCACCCATTTTCTCAACCATAATTGGTCATGATGAAATGGTAAAATTCCGCTCGGTCTGTGTCTCATAGGAGGGCTGTGGACACTTCAGAAACCCGCCTACCAGAGACATCATCGTTAGGCAGGTTTTCTTTCTTTTTTTTTCAAACAAGATTTCGATTTTTTTTATTAGATTTATATTAACCAGATGAACAATGGCTTCCAGCATGCTAATTTTCCAGGAATAGAGAGCCTGCAGTTTCTATAAGCTTGGATTCCTCATCGATGATGTCACTGGTAGGCGGGTTTCTAAACTGTCCACATCCCTCCTCTGAGACACACAGACCAAGTAGACAGAAATGGTACCATATTATAATAAGGATTAGTGAGGACCAATTATATGAAGATATGGTTGAAAATCGGTGACGTCGTCCTTTAACCACTTAAACCACAGGATCAATATTCTGAGAGAAAAACTTCGCAGAAAATAGCCGATGTAAGCAGAGCTTGTAGATCTGCAATTTTCTGCAAAGATATTTTTTTGCATTTGTGATTGGGTGCGTTTGGCTCATTTTTAATAGGCGACCTCTTGATAAAATCTAATAAACAGCGTGAACCTTTGCTGCTGAGTCTCCCGGCGATTAAGGTGATAAATTGTAGTGATAAAGGTGATAAAAAGCCAATCTAATTCTCTTCTTATGCAGTCTTATTTTCCCATTTCGTTCCGGGAATAAATGTGATTATAAAACATGAAGACGTCGGATATTAATTCTCAAAGTACTGCGTGAGACCGGGACTGTTTTTTTGCATAAATCCACGATGCGCAACTTACATTAAGAGATGTTAAATATCATATAGCTGCTTAATACACTTCTGAGGTCTACAGTATGCGCACGTGCATGTGCGTTTGTGCATGTGTGTGTATAGGTTCACATAAGGCATCTCTCTGCACGGTTGTGTGTGTTTTTTCAGGGGCGTGTGCATGCATTTGTGTCTGTGCTTTTGTGTGTGTGTCTGTCCGTGAGCGTGTGCGTGTGTGCGTGCGTGCATATGTGTGTACACATGCGTTCAAATAATGTATTTCTGCAGGGGTGTGTGTGTGTGTGTGTGTGTGTGTGTGTGTGTGTGTGTGTGTGTGTGTGTGTGTGTGTGTGTGTGTGTGTGTGTGTGTGTGTGTGTGTGTGTGTGTGTGTGTGTGTGTGTGTGTGTGTGTGTGTGTGTGTGTTATCAAGGCAGTGTGCGTGGGTGTTTGTGCATATGCTAGTGTGCATTTCTGTGCTTTTCTGGATTGTACTCATGTGCGTTTATGTGTGCGTGCGTGCATGCATGCATGTGTGTTTGTGTGTGCGTGCAAGCGTGCCCGCATGTATGTGTGTGTGCGTGGCGCGCATACTGTATATCTCAGATGGTCAAGCAGTGCCCGAGGTGGTGGCTGGTCAGTGTGGGAGCGCGCTACAGCGTGCCAGGGAAGTGAGTGCTAGCTCTGGGCGGGGACACAGGCAGGGTACATGGTGCATGGTGAAATGTTAAACCAAGGTCCTTTGTGTTACTGCTGACATACAGTTTCATCCCACCCCCAACCTCCTCCCTCCCCCCTCCCCCCGCGCCCGCAAGGCAGACGCTTTTTTGATGCTCTCACCACAGAGCGGTGGACACATGAGCGCCCGGGCGCCGGCAGGAGTTGGAGACAGTTTGTTAACTCCGTATAGCACTTAGCGCCGTAGCCATGGAAACTGTGTGCATGGTCGAATCGCGAGCGGGAGGGGGTTTATGGTTGCACTGGCCTGTGTCGAATGCCCTCATTACTGCGACTCCGAGAGTTACATTAGCGCTCAGGATTCCACGTGCGTTGTTTTGCGAAATTGTGCAATACGTGCGCACTCGAGCGTGCGCGCCCGTTGTTTGTGGCGTGTGAGTCGCCATGAAGCAACTGTTTCTACTTTTTTTGTCATCCTTTTTTGTTATTCACTTACAATTTAGGCATTTAGCAGACATTATCCAGAGCGACTTACAAGTGTGAGATCAGGATAATCAGAGTAAGCATGAACTCTAGTCGATAAACAACAAGGTAAATAGACATGTGAATGCAGAGAGAACAAAGTTGTACTTTCAAAGAAACTAGGATACCAAGTAAGCGATGAACCTAACACCTGTCTAAACAACAATACTGTCTACATTACATTCTGTACTTTTGAAACTATAGGATACCAGGTAAACAATGAAACTAGTATCTGTCTAAATAACATGCTATCTAAATAACATCCAAAATAAACACGTTTATGAAACAAAAACATGAGTGATCAAGAATATCTACATAGTAAACTAGCAATGATCGAAAGAAAAGGTGTCAAGAAGGGTTTCAAGTAGAGTGAAGTGCGAGGGGGTGAGGTGGAGTCTGAAGAGGTGAGTGCTAGGGGGTGAGGTGGAGTCTGAAGAGGTGAGTGCTAGGGGGTGAGGTGGAGTCTGAAGAGGTGAGTGCTAGGGGGTGAGGTGGAGACCTGAAGAGGTGAGTGCTAGGGGGGGAGGTGGAGACCTGAAGAGGTGAGTGCTAGGGGTTGAGGTGGAGTCTGAAGAGGTGAGTGCTAGGGGGTGAGGTGGAGTCTGAAGAGGTGAGTGCTAGGGGGTGAGGTGGAGTCTGAAGAGGTGAGTGCTAGGGGGTGAGGTGGAGTCTGAAGAGGTTAGTGCTAGATGGGTTAGGTGCAGTTTGACTATAATGTATATTTTCGATATTATAAAGGCCCTTGAGTTACATTCTATGTATGATGAGCAATATAGTAAAGGAGTTTAGTATGGCATATTGTACAAGTATTATATTATAATTCTATATATATATACATACATTTAATTAGATCAAATACTTGTATACCTATTTGTGCCTCATCAACGCCCACTTGAGATGGGGTATGTCTGCTTTTTCATTGTGTTTCCGAGATGTTGAATTGAAGTTCTTTTGTTTGGTTTGAGAGAGAGAGAGAGAGAGAGAGAGAGAAAAGAGAGAGAGAGAGAGAGAGAGAGATTACATCATCTGGCGTGAGGTGGGATTGGGGTGAGAGTGTTGGCCTCATGGTGTCACACCGCAGCACCCAGATGCTCCCCCGTGGAGAGCAAGGTGACACGTCACCTTGATCGCTGTGTCCCAAGGAGATGACTGAACCCACGCACGCACGCACGCACGCACGCACGCACGCGCACACACACACACACACACACACACATACACTGTGTATGTGTGTGTGTGTGTGTGTGTGTGTGTGTGTGTGTGTGTATGTGTATGTGTATGTGTATGATACACATACACATACACATACACATACACACACACACACACAAGGAAGCACACGCACATGCACATACTACTGTAATCACACCACATGTTCAACAACAAACCATCGCAACTTCAGGCAAATTCCTTCCACAAAGTGAGGTCCTTGTGGGGGCTCTGGGTCAAATTGACAAATTATCTTTTTTTGGGTCCCTGGCACAAAATCTGGGGTCCACGGACAGATACATATCAATTTGGGGGTCCTTTGCATGAAAATGTCTGAGAAAGACTTTAAGCTAAGACATGCTGTCTGTGCGTAGGTCTCACCGTGGCCGGCGGTGACCCCTCCCCCCAGAGGAATTCCAAGGACAGGTGTGAGGACTCGACCAGCCGCAGAGCGTTGAGAGGGAGACGAGGACGGGCGCTCTCCAGAGGAAGGCGCGTGCGTCTCTCCTGTGACAGGTGATAAAGTTGGAAATGCCAGCCGGTACGGCGCTGGTGCAGGTGTGTGGAGCATTTGTCCGAAGTAAAAAGCGGAGCCCTCTGTTCACAAGTCTCTGGGCGCCTTCGAACAACAAATCGCTCCTGCCCAAACTGCGGGACTTTGTAGACAATGATACACCGTGTCACCTTGGAGCACTGGTTATTTTATAGTGGGGGAGCGGTGGGGAGGGACAGTTTGGGGGGGGGGGGGGGGGGGGAATTGGGCATGTCGGTCGGCTGGTTGCCTCCGACTGGCTCGGAAGTGATTTGATGATTTGAAGATAACTTGCAGACATTTGGGCTTTGTTTTTATGGGGGCTATTTTGTGTCTTCATTATGCAGTCGAATGGAACAGATTTGAGAGCAAACCTTTGGGCACTGTCTGCAATCTAAATGAAAAAAGGCAAAATAAATTGTTTGGAGATCAAGAGGAATTGGGAAGCATTAAATGTGACAGAGTCTGAGAATTTTTCGCAAGCAGGGCACGGTCATTTTTCTGCTTTTTATGGATTATGAAAGCACAGATTGTAATTTTTCAAATGATGTGTACTCCATATACATACTCTATATTGAAAGGTCAAACATAATTAAATAAGACTTATTTAAACGTTATTTAGAAGAAGCTGAGAGAAAGCCTGTCAAAGACCTGTGCTATCTCACACTCTACACTAGTTTAAGTATTTTGTAATCTTGAAACTGCTGTGTGTTATATTTAGTGGATTCTTCAACATTTTAAACTTGCTTTCGGAAATATTCTCTCTGTTTGTTTGGAAATTCAGAGCGGGTGGAGCTTCGCCGTTAGAAAACTCAGAGCTCTGTGCTCTGAGAGCACACTGACCATAGTTATAAGCTGGGTTGTACCGAGTGTTTGAACAGTGGAGGAGGAAGTCATTGCAAAATGTGATGGTTGCCCCTTATCTGGTACTCTAGACCAGATTTAATTCCAAATGCACAATTTAGCTGATTTACCTTACGAGAGGTTCGGGCCGCTATACATCCCTCACACCTACGTTGCACTGCCAATCCGACCAATATGTCTGAGTCGTAATGTTGGGGGCTTTGTTAGAGTACCCGTTGTACCCGTCTGTCTGTGTCTCTTTTATGCCCAATTATGGAGATCCCTCATGTCATCAGTGCCCATATATTGGAATGCCCATATATGGGCATATTTGTTGGATCGGCGGTTCTGGACAACTGGATATCCAAACTACTTGACGGCAGCACCGCACTCCCTCGAGTTCTTGCCTCTGTGAGTGCAGAGTTTGAAGTCGGTCGGTCCCATACAGTATATGCACATGACCATAATATGGGCATAGCGGTCTGGTCTGTGGCTCTGGACAACCGGATCTCTGTATCTGTCAGTCCTTCTCCCTTTAATGCCCATATATGGAGATCGCTGATTTGTTTGCGGCTGATGCCATTAGATAAACACTCCATATTTGGGCGTAGCTGCATAAATCTAAAACCAAAACAGCTATGTATATATTATGCTGAATCCTTCACACATTCGATTGGGTTAAATAACTGTCATTTATGGATGCTCAACTCCTTGCACAATCGATTGTGATATTACCGCTATTGATTAGATGTGCATAATGCTCTTTACCTGCACAGTTAGATAATGTATGTATATCACCTGCAAACTTCTGGAACTGCATATTGATAAGCTAATGTACCTTGTTTTTTCTGTATAACATTTCGCTGCTTGTACTTGACAAATAAAACCTTCTCGGTTTTTACCTGTTACGTATACTTAGTTGCGAGCCGGTGTCGCACACTGAAAATAGCACATCTACAAGCTCACAACACGTCGCAATATCGTGAATTGTCGCTGCGCGACACGGTGCGCAAGAAAGTACAGTACTGTGTAAAGCAGGCATTGCGTTTCCCAGCTATGTTTGCTGTTGTCACATTAGCCTCCTGACCATGCACTCTGCAGCCACGGGGGCCCAAGATGTTTTCAGATCTCCGTTGCTAATGTCTTGCTGGGGGTGGCCATCTGTTTTTCTGTCTCCCACTGAAGCTGCGCCGAGGACGGGCTCCTGGCTTGCTCCTGCACACAGAAAAATAACGGTTCTTAAATGGTTCTTTAAAAGGCTATGTGGTTCCACGAAGAACCATGGCCTTTACTAAAGAACCATTTTATTTAGCAAATGGTTCTTCATGTTGCTCACGTGGTTCTAGAGAACCTTTTTTTTTCTCTTCAAAGTTCTTTGTGGATTTGAGCATTTAAACCCTGGCATCCCAATTTTGGCCATGTCTTAATAGGCGGACATCCGCTGAAAATAGCAGATCCACAAGCTCACAACACGTCGCAACGCGACACTTTGTGAGCTGCTATTTTTTAAGAAGAAATTTGGTGTAAAGGGGGAAAAAGCAGTGTATAAAGCATCATGTTTGAAAACAAAAAGTTAATCTAAGTAAGGAAAAACTGTGTGCTTGAATCTGTATTACACCCCTGGGAGACACCGGTCGGTGAAGTACAGCATAATAATTTAAGTGTTTAAGGCTTCTTTACAGAACAAACAAAATACATGCTTCTTTGAAGAAGCTTTGTCTGAAAGGTTATTTTTGGAACAGAAACGGGTTCTTCAATGGCATCACTCTGAAGAAGCCGTTTAAGTTCCAGTTGGCACCTTTCATTCTTCGGTGTGTGGCTGGCTCCTGCCATCCCCCCATCTTCTGTTGGGGGTAATAATGTGTGCCTGGTTCTGGGAGCCCAACTGGTGTCCATGAGTTTGTCCTTTACGGCCACTCATCCTTGTCCCAGGCAGGCAGGCAGGCGGGCACAGAGGGCACAGAGCCATGCATGGCGTGATAGAATGGACTTCAGGGGCTGCATGAGACTTATTCGTTAAATTAAATTGTGGGGATGAATTCAGAGTGATGTTCTACATCAGTGGTGGAAGAAGCACACATATTGTTTTGTTTTTTAAATACTCTGTGGAGTATAAAGGCCTGTATTCCAAATTTGACTTGAGTAAAGGTGCGACATTATTGACATCAAAATATACTTATAGTCCCAAATGAAATGAAAAAAATTGTCAAACTAAAAAAAGTACAACATTTGCCTCTGAGATGTAGTTGAGTTGAGTATCAAAATATTGAAATGCTCAAGGAAAGTAAATGAACCTCAAAATTGTACTTGTACTAGTGCAGTACTTCAGCAAATGTACATGGTTACTTTCCTCCACTGCTGTACTGTGGTGTACCTCTCTCTCTGCATGTGTGTGTTAATCCAAGTCACATTTCAGCTAATTATTTTGTGATAAAACATGCGTACATGCATGTTTACTAGCTGTAATGACAATTTATAATTAGTCTCTTTCTTAATTACATATATTTAAATCAGCTGGATGTTTGCCGCCTGCACAAGAAGCATTTCTGCTTTTTTTTCTAACTCATTCATGTAAATACAAATGTTTTGAGCTCACACAAAAAAAGGATTTGACCCACTTGTTTTTACACCTGCAATGTTCTCATTCTTTTTTTCAAATGACGAAAATATCAAAGCATCAGAGGAGAGAACACAGAGGTTTAGTATTCATTCGGTTTGTCTATCAGCTAATTATTTGTTATCCTCAATCCGTCCATGGAGCTTGTGGTTAACCAGGTACTGTAGCATATAGCATCCGAGTTCCCCAGTTCACCAAGATATTATTCACTGATATAGCACTTCATTCACATCCATGCTCCTGTAACGCGCGCTCATTCCTTTTACATTAGAGGGGGTGATTCCAACCATAGATCAGGGTAATTGTGTTATTAGACTTAAAATTGGAGCTAAAATAACCAGATACAGGAGACGACAGCCATGTCGCACTTGTGTGATGGCTGCTCCAAGTTCAAGGAGAGTTCAAGCATAGAGGGAGCCACCGTCAGTCGCATAGGGTCAAGCGTACAGTCGGGAGACCGGCCTGCCCGCCCGCCTTCTGAACCAAATTATCTTCACAAATATACCATTTCCGAAGGGGGTAATTGTCTTCACACTTATGGTTATTCATAGCTCATTTCATTTTCCATAAGTCTTTATTTTCCATGGCCTATTACAAGGGTATTTTGTACCTGCAGGGCTCTAAGATGGTATGGCCACTTTTCCGGCGGATTAGCGGCCAAAGCAATTCCTGTCAATAGGAATTGTAAGCGATGGCGGTCCCGTAAACTTTTATAGCCGCGATAAAACAGGCCTTCCCCTTCCGTCTCCGCAACATGGGACCCGCCACTGGCCATTGGGTAGACGCTGTCCGGTCTCCTGTCACATCAATCTTCACTATTTATTCTTTATGTGATGATGTTTCTACAAATGAGCACAGAACACAAAAGAATCAGGGGTCACAATGTAGTCCTACTGTGACGAGGTGTGCCATTTTATATTGCTATTTAACCACAATGAACCCTATAGCGTCCCTGTCCCTGGGTATGTCATAATAGGCGAACATTAAGGCAAAAATAGCCGCTCTACAAGCTCACAACACAACGCATTGTGACACGATGCGTTGTGAGCTTAGATGGGCTATTTTTGGTGAAGTGATTTGGTGTAGAGGGAAAAAGCAGGGGAAAGACGCCTGAGGAGCAAAGTACATAAAGGGTTAAGTGGTTATTTTTATTATAAAATATTATATTAATGCATCCTGCTTTGTGTACAGTTAAGAGTAGCCAACACAGAAGAATACACAAAGAAACTAATCATTTTCTTGAACGGTACTCGGCACAGTTTTGCTTTTTACGGCAAAACACTGTAATGGTCCTTTCAATTACATCACTTAATTAGCTTCTACAATGGGACAATAAGTCCAATTACCCAGAATCCCCAGCCCCTTGCTACAGCTCCATCGCCGGCCGTCTGCGGGGCTTGGCTGGGTGCCAAGGTGCATTCAGCGTGTTCTGATTCGCTGTAATTATCTAAAACGTTCATTATTTAGCCATTCATTCACACTCTGCAGCAGCATTATCCCTGCTTTCTCCACATTCCAATTAAGGACTTGTGGCAGAATGGTAAAGTGGATGCCCTTTACGCTACACATAATGTTTAAATACAGTTGCCGTTAAAGAAATGAGAGGTAAATAAATGGAACATAATCATTTATAGCCAAGTACCAGTGTCAGGGCTAACCCCCTTTATTAGAGTTATTAGAAAACAATGTTCAAATTATCGTCTGTATGGTGCATTGCTCTCAAAACTGAACTGAAACCATGGCCATTGTAAAAAACTAAACAATAAGTAACCTCTTCTCTTTTTATGGAGGGGGGGCTGCAGAGACCAAGCCGAGCTGGACTTGTTCCTCTACGTTTGGGGTCGAGTGTGGTGGATGGAGGAGAGGGGGGGGGGGGTCCCGAACGTTGGCTCTGCGAAACGACTAAAACATGAACAACCTTTTCTTTATATCCTCTCACTATCGTACCCTACGGCCCCCCGCTAATTAAAGTGATACAACATCTCACAGGCCACTGCACACATCTAATGGGCCCCTCCTCCTCCTCCTCCTCCTCCTCCTCCTCTTCCGCCCTCAGTCCGGCTCATTCACTCCCCCTTTCTCCCCCAAACCCCCCCCCCACCCCCACAATGGTTGTTCAGATCAAGGCCCCTCTCTATTCCAATGATTCTCAACCTTTTAGAATTTCAAGGACCTCCAGTTTGATGTGCGTTAAGGCCACACGGACCCCCATTTGTTATAATTTCCTTTTTTTAAATGATCTATCTGGGACCCCAATCATCGGTGTATATTCCAAAAATTGGCAACCCAACCAGAAAATGTATTTTTTTTTACTAAAGAGCTGGAGAGAGAGCCATGGAGAGCCCTTTTACAAAAAAAAACCCCACTATAGCAATGATTCCTTGGATTATAGAGCTTTAAAGGAGTAGTTCACCCCAAAAATGACTTATTTTCTATTAATTACACACCCCATGAAGACTTTTTGAGTCTCTCCCTGTTATTAAATTATTGGCTTAGGAATGTGACAAAAAAAAAACTCCATGAATTCAAGGCTTCACGTGGTGTGTAATTGATAGAAAATAAGTATTTTTTTGGGTGAACTACTCCTTTAACCTTTTGACAAAGGAATTAAACACAAAATATCACTACGCCCACTCTGAGAGTGTACACGTGGAACCAAATCCCGTCAGGGTTCATTTGGTTCCACGTGTACACTCTCAGAGTTACAGACCCCCGTATAAGCGTCCGTTTGGACCCCTGGTGGTCCACCGGACCCGACGTTGGGAACCACGTGCTGCTAATGAGTCTGATAACGTCTGACCCCTGACATCTGACCTGTCTAAAACGGGCCCTGGTGGTGGTGGTGTGTTTAGGCATGGTGTCGGGACACGCAGATAGATGATGGCCAGCGGATCCGGACGGGTCAGCACTGAGAGCACAGAGCGGTCCGGACGCCGCCTCGTGTCACTGAGCACTGAAGGGCTTCCTGTGAATGAAGCGGTCTGCTAGAGGACACGGCCAGTGGTGTAAAGTAACTAAGTACATTTACTCAAGTACTGTACTTGAGTACAATTTTGAGGTATTTTTTACTTTTACTACCACTACAGCTCAGAGGCAAATATTGTACTTTTACTTTTACAATTATTTGAAATCTTTAGCTACTAGTTACTTTGTAGATTTTTATTATTATTACAAAACATAAATTAACCACTTCGGCCATTTGAAAATAGCCGATCTACAAGCTCTCAATTGTGAGCTTGTAGATCTGCCATCCTTATTTACTAATAGACGGCATCACTGCCGTCGTTTTTTTTTCCTTTTTCTCCTTTGTACATTATAGTGTTTTTTTGTTTGTTGATGACATGTATTATTGTGTAAAATCAAATGTTTATGCTATGGTGATGAATTGAATACATACAGTAGGACCACAATGGAAACAAGTCCCTCTGGACTTTTTTGTGTTATCATTTTAGCCTTAAAGGGATAGTTCACCCAAAATGTTTAGTTTTTGTCGCATTCCTAACTCAATAATTTGATGACCAGCGGACCGGTAGGCAGCGGTTCAGCTAGGAGACACAAAGGAGACTCTTTGTCTCTCCTACCGGAACCGCTGCCGGTCATCAGATTATTGGCTTAAGAATGCGACAAAAACTAAAAAAATATCCAGAATTCATGTGTCCATGGGGTGACTAATCGATAGGAAACTAGAAAAAGTGCTCCTCAGAGCACAGGTCTCTGCCAGGTCAAGTACGTTATTGTGGCCTCCTGGTGGTGCTGTAATAGGCCAATGTGAAAAGGGTGCCATTTATTCTTAGGCCTTTCACGGCAATCGGACACTGCATTCATTTTGTTCATTTGTTTTGCTAAATTAGACCTGCTGGTGGTGCTATAACAGGCCAATGTGAAAAGGGTGGCATTTCTTCCTCGGCCTAGTGTGTGTGTGAAATTTCACGGAAATCGCAAGCTGCATTCATGATTTGAGGCATTTTGTTCAAAACGGTCCAATCCTGCAAACTTTGGAAGCCAACCTTAGCCAATGAGGATGGAATATGGGAAATTGGACAGATCCGTGTTGATCACATAATAATAATAATAATAATAATAATAATAGCTGTTCGCGGACGGACAGGACACACGAACGGACGGACACATGGACGGATGGACAGGGTGCAAAGCATACTCTCACAAAAAGTAATTTTGGTGGGGGTGAACTATCTCTTTAATGTATTGTACCACGTGCTGTTTACATTTCTGACTCAATCAATTATTGCTCAGATATTCAGAACTGAATTGACAGACAGGCAGACAGACAGACAGACAGACAGACAGACAGACAGACAGACAGACAGAAAAAGTTGAAACAAGACATCATCGCAGGGCCATATGCGGTCTTGAAAACTCAGAGACTCTGGACAGCGTCGGCCGTTTTGAACCCAACACCGGCGGGGGGTCCGGGCTCCCTCCACCGTGGGCAGCTGCCACGGCTCAGGGTCCGGGTGCCAACCTCAAATGAAGTGGTCAGCGGACAGCTTGGCTTGTCACAGGAAGCAGGAGGCTGCTACGCCACATGTAGCTCCGAGGACAGGCCAAGGAGGGGCAGCGGGGGGCCGCCGGGAGGCAGGAGTTTGTGGGGGGGGGGGGGTTTGAAGGGAAAGAAGGGGGGCAGGGTGGATGTATCTGCCTAACCTGCTCTCATCAGCACACATCTGTTCACGGGTGAACCGCGCACCACAGGGACTCGTGGGGACGCGTCATCTTTCCACGTTTGATTGGCGGGACCGGTTTTCCACTCCCCGTCTTATCGGCGGTTCCCAAACGATGGGTTGGTACCCAATGTTTGGGTCGCGGACTCATTTTTATGGGTTGCAAGTGTAAATATCCTCTTTTTTTATGTGTTTGTTTCCTACAAATTCTTTTAATTGTTTCAAACGATTTTCAAATATTTCTATTTAAAATTAGTCTGTCTACAAGCTTGTAGCTGGTAGCTTGAGCTTGTAGATCTTGTTTGGGTCCAGAGGAGACATCAAATCTCCGTCTCTTTGGGGTCTAGCGCTAAAAAAGTCTGGGAACCCCTGCTGAATATGAATAATGTATTTGCAACTCATATATATATATTTTTTACATTAGTCCACAGTAACTTTACAGTAACTGTAACTAGACTGATCTTTTGCCAGGTGGTCAGTTTCTCTGTTGAATATCAAGGACCCCAGTTTGATATGCATTATATATTAGGTTTAGATTTGTGTCTCCTCAACAAATGGAACCCCCCTCAAGAACCAGTGATCTGCACAAGACACCTACTGTATATCAGTCTGGCAAGGGCTCTGTCTGTCTGTCTGTCTGTCTGTCTGTCTGTCTGTCTGTCTGTCTGTCTGTCTGTCTGTCTGTCTGTCTGTCTGCGTGCTGAGGTGTTGCTGCTGTAATTGGGAGGGTTGTAGGTGTGTGTGTGTGTGTGTGTGTGTGTGTGTGTGTGTGTGTGTGTGTGTGTGTGTGTGTGTGTGTGTGTGTGTGTGTGTGTGTGTGTGTGTGTGTGTGTGTGTGTGTGTGTGCGTGTGTGTGGGGGGGGGGGGGGGGGACTTGCAATGAGAGAGGAGGAATCAGTGTGTGCCCCCCACCCCACCCCCCCAACATCAGCAAGGTTCCGTCAGCCGTGAAACAAAAAAAGCCTCTGCGATTTATCTGGCAGAAGGAGGTGGGGTTGGGGGGCGGAATCGGTGGGGGGGCGGTGAGGGGGGGGTGTAGGCGTGGGGTAGGCAGCTGAGGGGTGGGCGGCGCGGCGAGGAATTATCCGTAAAGGTCATCCTCAATTTCTGTCCAGAAATGATCTTTTCCCACTATGTAATAAACATTTATCTGATCCCTTTATTGGCTTTATTGGATCTGACAGTTTAGTTAAGCCATTTCCCCCGCCGCCGCCGGCGCGCGGCGCGCGGGGTCACGACAGTTAACGTTGTGAGAAGTTTCCATTGCTGTGCTGTAGCTCTGCCTGTGTGTTCATTGGGGCTGGAGAGAGAGAGAGAGAGAGAGAGAGAGAGAGAGAGAGAGAGAGAGAGAGAGAGAGGGCAAGGACAGCAGGGCCGCTCCCGTGGCATCATCATTACCAATGGGAAGCCATGGCTCTGCAGGGCGAGTCGACCCGCTAGCGCACATTTAGAAGGCCATAAATATCTCCGTCCCCCCGTCCGGCCGGCATGCTAGCATAAAACCTCCAGCCACTGGAATAGGCCGGCTGGAGGAAAGAAAGAGAGAGAAAGAAACTAAAAAGGAACATGAGTAGAAAATGCCAATTAACCCATTAAGACCTGAGGCCGATTCTACAAAATGTCTTCTAAATCCTAACAGTTTTCTGGAAAAACTTATGTTACTATATCAGTGGTTCTCAAACCTTTTCATGTCAAGGACCCCCAAAATAATATGTATTTGGCCGCAGACCCCCATTTAAAAAAAAAATGTTCCAGGGACCCCCCAGAAGCAGCGATTTGAGTTACAAATATTAAAAATATATATTCAAAGATTTCCACAAATGTTCAGGATTTAAAAAAATAGCAGATCTACAAGCTCGGGCCGCGCTATGAGCTTGTATATCTGCTATTTTTGAATAGCCAAAGAGATCTAAAATGACACAGATGCGTTCCAGATCTTAATGGGTTTAAGCATAGAATCTAGATACATAGAGCAGGGGTCTTCAACGATCTTCAGGCCAAGGACCCCCTAGCTGAGAGATAGATGAAGCAGGGACTTCTTATGGAGAGAGCTTTTTTACTTGGTCTGCTCTTTTTTCCCCTCTACACCATACCTCTTTGCCAAAAATAGCCGATCTACAAGCTCACAACGCCAAGAGCAAGGCGTTGTGAGCTTGTAGATCGGCCATTTTTGGCTAAAGTTCTCAGAAAAGAAGGGTTCAAGTGGTTAATGTAAAAAAATATATATCACACAAAGATTTGGCCTGTAGTAACCCTGAGGACCCCCTGGGGGTCCCAGACTTTTCAAACGTTTTGTGCCTAAGGGCGGCACACAGTCACAAGGCACACCTAGTTGTTGTGATGCGTTGTGAGCTTGTAGATATCTTTTCACTATTTTGGAATAATTTACAATTTAGGCATTTAGCAGACGCTCTTTATCCAGAGCGACTTACAATAAACAAGGTAAACACGTACATCAAAGGCAGAGAGTAGTGCCTTAGTAAACTATGGATCACAGGTAAACCAAGAAGCATCCGTCTAAACAATATACGTCGTGAGGGTATTGCAAGTGGGCCCCCCAAATGATTGGCAAAACACTATTTATTGATAATTTAACATTAATATAAAAAAATGAATCTGAAACCTGAATGAAAATGTGTTTTCATTGTGATAAATAGGAAGCATAATAACTTATACTGATCCAAGCCGGGACACAATCGATTGATTGATCATTAAAATAATCATAGCATAGAAAATGTACACAGTAATACATGCCATCAACAAATACAAACACTATTATGTACAAAATAAATGGGAAAATAACATGTACCTCCCCTTTTGTAGATCTCAGACATCATGTGGCCGGTCTATGACGTCAGTCATCATGACACAATCTATCACACAAGACACAACGACGCCGCATTTGGGCGTTTAGCCCACTTTCATTCCCGATATTAAATTAAAGTCAAATATTTCAAAAACTATATAACGCATGAAAAATAATGCATGGAGGTACTTCCCTTGCATTACTGGTAATTACAAATTACCGGTAGTTTGCACAAAGAATCGGGCTAATCTTGTGGTTTTGCGAGAATAGCCCTGGCATCACAGACTCACACAGACACACACACACAGACCAGACCCTCTTCTAGATGGCTTGCCTCCTACAGAACCACGGCGTAAAAAGGGGCTTGGGTGAAAATAAGGCAGGGTACACATGTGTTATTGTGTATTGTCTCTGTCGGGTGGAAACCTCATGTCCAATATTAGGATTCAAATAAAAAAATAGCAAAAGTAGCATATCTACAAGGTCAAAACGTGGCGCTATGAGACGCGTTTCAGGCCACGTTTCGAGCTTGTTGATCTGCAAATTTGTATGCTTTTGTGTGACACTGTAGTATGATCAAGTAGGGCGTTCATTTACGAAAAAACACAAAAAGTTAGAATACGGAGATGAGAGGTTTCTGCCCGAACAGCAATGATACGAGGGCCCAGATTGGGGCAAATCGGCGGTTTTCAAACTTTTGTGCGTCGACACATTAACGCTGCATGGGCGTGAATGTGATGCAAGTTACTCTCCATCTCGTCACTAACTGATGGTGACAAACACTTTAAAAATGCCAAATAAATGTTGCATTAAGATGTATTGCGACCCGTTCAATGATGATAGCCAATCCCGTTGTTAGTGCGGCGCGCATCAGTATGCACTGATAATGTTGCTGGCTGCAGGAGCAGTTGTGCTTGTAAACAGCGTCTGTCATTCAGTTTAATAGACTTTGGGCATTGTAATGGTTTTATACCCGGCTCTCAAATTCACGACGCCGAAGCGATCGTTTTACCTTGAAAATAGATTAAATAAACCTTTCATCTCTTTCATGGCTTTATCTTCAAGGACGTTTTTTTTTCTTCTTCTCCCCCCCCACCCCACCCCCCACCATCGCCGAGGAGACCCACATAGTGTATATTCCGCCTCCGTTTCAATCACTGACGCCTTCGAATGACAAAAGCCCTTGGAAATGAATTCTTATTTGTCTATTTGAATGTTGGTGTATTTATTCAGCTGCCGCTGGGTGAAATACAGGCTATCTCCCACACATTAACGACCCCCCCTCCCTCATCCGTGGGCCTGATAAGCCACTGGTGTCTCAAAGTGGGGTCTGGGGGACCCACCAGGGTTCCTTGAAGGGGTCTCCAGGGGGTCCCCAGCTAAAATTAAGGAGCAATTTAAACACTATTAAGCACCATTCAATTTTTTCAGCCATTTGAAAGTAGCTTATCTACAAGCTCTAGATCAGCTATTTTTTAAATAATGTTGAGAAAACTTGACAAAGGTTGACAAATCTTCATTTATTGGGGGTCTCAGGCCAAACACACGTCAATTTGGGGGTCCTTGACATGGAAATGTTTGACAACCGCTGAAATACAGGCTATCTCCGACACATTAACACCCCCCTCCCCCCCATCCTTGGCCAGATAAGCAGACTACATATTTTCACTTCCTTCCCAAATAACGACCGGCGCGCGGGCGGCCATATTTGAAGAAGAGCCACTTAGTGAGATTTATGGAGGCTGCGGCTGCGACACTCCTCTGGTGGCCCCAGCCAGTGGCTTCCCAAGGTTAATTAGGTGATCATGCCTTTAAATAGCGGGGATCACGTTGCTTCTTCACTTAGGCTTTGGCTCTGCGTCTCGACTCAACCCCCCTCCCCCACCCCTTCTCCTCTCATGTGTTTGTTTCAGGACCTCTCATAGGCTGGGCTCCCGTTCAAAAAGCTGTCAGGATTTTTTATTTTTTATTGCACAGTTAAATCCTCAGTGTTTTTTTCAACCATATAGGAGTGTCCAAATGGAACCAAATGGCCCCCGTAATAACTCTGACAGTGTGCAAATGGAAGAAAATGGGCCTGTGACTCTGAGAGTGTACCAAATGGACCTTTGTTTTTTTGGGGGGGGCAATTTGGTTTGATTTGTGCACACTCAGAATAATATTAAAGCTTCAGTCCGTAACTTTTATGTCCTACCTCCGGATTCAAACCTGAGGTGTTCCGTGACGTGTGTGAGATACAATTTCGACCGCTCCTGGTCCTTCCGCCCTGCACGGCCAAAATGGGCTCATGAGCTTCAACCGGTACTAACTGTCAAACCAGTGGGTGTTCCTATATATTCGACACCAGAGTCTAGACCTAAGACATTTGATGACTCTCAGAGTGTACAAATGGAATCAAAGGGAGCCGTAGAACCATTGGTTCTAATCTGTAGTCTCTCAGAATTAAATCGAAGCACTCAGGATTTCACAGTGTGAATCCTGACTCTGGATGTGGGGCAGGAGGAGTGGGAGGGCTTAAGTCAGTAAGGAAGTGAAGTTGTCAGTCAGAGACAGCAGAGGTGCGCCGCGGCCGTGTGGTGATGGTGGTGGTTGGGGGGGGGGGGGGGGGGGTCGAGTTGCTAGCGGTCCTACCCCCCTCCCCCTCGCCTCCAATCCAGACCATCTGTGGCCCCAGCTGGAGAGCCAGCGATGGTCTGGCACTTGTACCGCGCCATATTTACAGATCTAAACACAAATGGCTACTGCCTGATTGTTTCACGATTCATTAGTCAGACAAGCTCGGCTCTCGTGCCAGCCCAGCTGTTACAGAGTAAACCTTTGTCACTTAATAGGGCTGCTTATTGCCTCGCCCCCCCATCAAACCTATTGATCTGTGGGGTCACCTCGCCTCGTCTTTATAAGGTGAGGTGACCGCCCGCCCCGGGGTGGAGGACGTGACCGCCAGGCCGTGGCGCGGGTGACGAGTTGGAGGGACAACAATGGTTAGCCACGTGAACCCTATAGCGTCCCTATTCTGGCTGATCTACAAGCTCACAACGCGTCACAACCAGCCCCGTCTTAACGGAAGTGTTTTAGGTGCTGAAGAACAGGGCACCAATCTTGGGGGGGGGGGGCACCAAACGGAGTGGAGAAAGTGAAAGAAGACTGAACTATCGCCGAAAAGTGCAAACATTTTGAAGCAGCGGCTGCTGAAGGAGTGCTAAAACAGTGTAACTCGCCGGTGAAGTGTCAGTTTTTCCATGCTGTGAGCTTGTAGATCGGCTAATTTCCACAATAGTTCTGTATCTGTGGGACCGAGTCAAACAAGATGTAATGCCTCAACTCCTACAATTCCATGGGCTTGTCAGGGTGGCGGGTTCCCAGTTCAAATATCATTATTTTGGGGGGTCGCGGCCTGAAAAGGTTGAGAAGCACTGACTAACTGTATGGGGTCTTCAATGTTTTTCAGGCCAAGGACCCCTTAGCTGAGAGAGGGATGAAGCAGGGACCGCCACCACGTTCTGTATACAATTGGCACCTAAGATGGTGCCCAACTGAACCCAAGTGTTTTACAGGGGCTTGGGTTGAGCCTATTTCACCCCTCTTGGGTTGAGCCTATTTCACCCCTCTTGGGTTGAGCCTATTTCACCCCTCTTGGGTTGAGCCTATTTCACCCGTCTTGGGTTGAGCCTATTTCACCCCTCTTGGGTTGAGCCTATTTCACCCGTCTTGGGTTGAGTCTATTTCACCCCTCTTGGGTTGAACCTATTTCACCCCTCTTGGGTTGAGCCCCTCTTGGGTTGAGCCTACTGTATTTCACACCTCTTGGGTTGAGCCTATTTCACACCTCTTGGTGCGACCGTGTCGACTTCCAAGTAGGGAGGAGACAAAACAACGATTGAAATTGTGCACAATCAATTCTCTTTCATCACATGTTGACATTGTAAGTACCATGTTCATTATTTTATTATTATAATTTTTTTTTATACGTTTCTTTGGGAGGGACAGCACATATTAATGAACACCACACATACAATGCAATGCAATGTAAATACGCCAGATTTAGCAAGAAGGCTAATTTCAGTAAATCTTCATCCGTAATCTCCATCCATTTAAGTCTGAGAGTGCAAAAAAGGAACCAAATGGCCCTTGCAGGTCCATTTGGATCCATCTGTACACTCTCAAAGTTAAATGAACACTCAGGATATTGCGTACATCGATACGTCTCCTGCAGTGCCAGGCAATCAGCCTCCCACATGCGATACAACTCAGGAGACTGCATGCTTCTTGGGTGTATCGCTGAGAAAATAGAAACTGTCCTCTAGCTTATGGAACCATTCCCTGGGAGAAAAAAGAGAGAGGGAGAGATGGAGGGAGAAGAGAGAGAGAGAGAGAGAAAGAGGAAAATAAAAAAACAGGTCAAGCGTTTTACACCAATGAGTTGGGGGGGCTATTGATTTCACATTACGGGGGAGCGCGATGGCTCGGCGCTATCAAAATAATTCACTGATCCGGGCATCGAAGACGGGCCCGTCTATTGGCTTTCTGCCATTTCCGATCCTCCTCAACAGTATGTATGTCCGACGCGCAACAGCGGCGAGCAGGCGGTGGCTGTCATCGCCGGGGTTGGCCAATTCGAGGTCGCCGATCGATCCTTTTGTTGTGAATGCGTTTGCTTGCTGATGTTAATTGGTGGCGATTGATCACAGGGGAGGGGAGGGGTCAATTAAAGGGAGGAAATTAAGGGGATGGTGGGGGGGGGGGGGTTTGAGGGGTGGGAGGCTGGTAGTGGGGGGGTTCCAAGTGGGGAAACCTGTCGGTTTGTCGCTAATGTGTCAGCTGCCAGCGACCGTCATGTTTCTCTCTCTGACACTCACCAAAAATACAAATTCAGGGGTTCAACGTTTTTCAACCCAGGGACCCCCACGTATTGTATAAAATACATGATTAAACCTTTTCATAGATTTCATAGACCGCTTCATAGACTTGTTTGACAGCACTGCCATCAGTATGTTGGATTCATCTTAATGTGTATTTTCAGACATTTAACCACTTAAACCGTCAATACTTAGTAAACTTGACCTTTCCCTCTGTACTTCCCCTGCTCTTTTTTCCCTCTATACACTAACCCTCTTTGCCGAAAATAGCCGATCTACATGTGTGCTTGTAGAAAAAGTTCTCCTCAGATTCGATTCAAGTGGTTAGGTAAAAAACATGATCCTATCACGCAAAGATTTGGGGGCCACCCTGTAGTAACTCTGAGGACCCCCTCGGGGTCCGGACCCCTTGTTGAAGACCCCTAGACTACTTCATGCTTTGTCATATGAGTGACGTATTCGTAATATGACGAATTAGCCCTTACTGTGAGTGTGTGGGTGTGTGTGTGTGTGTGTGTGCGTGCGTGTGTGTCTGGGAGTTGCAGAAAGCTATAAAGTGTTTATAGCTGTCTGCAACCCAATCTCCATCTCTTTCTCTGAGTGAAACTGTACGCTACAATAAGCATTACATGTCTCAGAACCTTAAATACCTGATTTAATTAACATGTTATTAGCTAATTAACCCGTGTTGATTAATGCCCTATTAATTCTCAGCGGACCCAATTGAATCTTCAATGGCTATTGGACAATAAAGTGGCAAATTGTATAATTACAGGCACAGGCTCTTGCGCATTTGCAGCTTTATGGAGAAATATCTGATATAAAATCAATGTTTTGCAGAACAATTTAGCAAATTGTTTAAGTTTCTATGTCCAGAAGTTAGTGTACAAAGTGTGTGTGTGTGTGTGCTCGCGTGCATGTGAAAACTCTCTGTGTGTGTGTATGTCCCTAAGGGTGTGTATGTGTCTCAGTTAGAGTGTGTGTGCATGTACTGTGTGTGTGTGTGTGTGTGTGTGTGTGTGTGTGTGTGTGTGTGTGTGTGTGTGTGTGTGTGTGTGTGTGTGTGTGTGTGTGTGTGTGTGTGTGTGTGTGTGTGTGTGTGTGGCGTACAGCTGTAGAGCCCTCAGAGATGCATGCTGGGCCCCAGTGCATCCATCATGGAGGTGACAGGCCTGTCCCCACACACTGTTCAAAGTGAGCTCTTCAGTATGGCTGCTTAGCAAATAATTGATGGGGTGCTTCCCGCATTTTAAAGAGAGCCGAGCAGTTAGACAGCGGTCCGCTTGACGAGCACTATAATATGATGCGTGTGAATCACTATTTCATGACCCATAAAGCCATCTGGAATAACAGCACTCACACCATGTTGGATTCTTTTCTCAGTTACTGTCAGTTTTGTGTTTTATTTTTGTTTATTTTTCATTTATTTATTTATTTATCTATGACAGCGTTTACTGTGTATCACTTTTGTATACAACAAATATCCGGTTAATCACATCTCGTTGCTTTTGGACATAAACCTTGTATAGATCTCCATATTTCAACATTTTTTTTGCCCCCCCGTAAATGAATGGCCTACTTTTTCGTATGACATTGCAAAATTTGCGAACAAATACCTGATATATGACAACGCATGGCATTGCGATCCGTTGTAGTTTGGCTGTTTTCACATCTTTTTGGAAAAAATTCTAAAGTTTGAAAGTGAAAGTCTGTCTGTGGGTTTGTCGCTGTTGGGCGGAAACGTTCTATGTCGAAAACAGTTTCCTTCTCAGGAAATGGAAAAAAAAAGAACCTGTGTTCTAATGGATCCTGTGTTATTTAGTCACAAGCTCTTGTTAATATTTTTCATTGGTTCAATATTTATATTTAAAAAAAGAACACACACACACACACACACACAGACACACACACACACACACACACACACACACACACACACACACACACACACACACACACACACACACACACACACACACACACACACACACACACACACACACACACACACACACACACACTTGACAACTTTCAACCTGACCTCGCTAATTTGGGCATGCCTTTATAGGTGACATTTTTCACAGATTCTCTGAAATAGCTAAAATGACAGATGGATCTACAGCGATGTGCAAGCATCGCTCACCAGGATAGCGATTGGTGTCTGGACTCCCAAACAACCCCGCCTGTCTCTTTCACTATATACTGTAGCTTGAGGAACCGAATAGAACATGGCGCCACTTCTCCATTGAACTCAATGGACACGGCTGCCCTGTTCTTTTCTCGTCTCGCCCTACATTACTTTGAATGGTGTCCTCACGCTCAGTGGTGTAAAGTAACTAAGTATATTTACTCAAGTACTCTACTTAAGTACAATTTTGAGGTACTTTTACTTTACTGGAGTATTGTCTATATTTTTACTTTTCTCCACTACATCTCGGAGGCAAATATTGTACTTTTACTCCACTACAATTATTTGAAAACTTTAGTTATTATAGCGTACCTCTCAGCAGTATGCTTACTATATCATCGCCCCCCGGCGATGCGCAGGGCAAAACACATGGACTCCCGGCTACAATTCCTATTGGATAGGGCCATGTTACGCGACACCGGTAACCCGGAAGGGTATAAATACCCTCGCGTCACTGGTGCACTCCCTCTTCCTTCACTCTGCAAAGCGAACGCGCACGAAGCCTGAAACAAGCACATCGGAGAAACAACGGAGAAACTTCGAATTCAACCAAACCCATAGCGAGGGCACCCAGTGCTACTCTACGGGCGCTTCGAATAAAGTCTCTAGTTTCCAACGCTCTCGGTTACACTCAGCTTTTATTACTTTAACTTTCCTATCCTCTCTGTTTTCTACGCCACGAGGCGTTAGCCTAGCCGAGTTAGTGGCTAGGCCATTGAGCTAAACGGCTAGGCTAGGTGGCTAACTAGCCTATTGTTCTCAAGCCTTGTGTCGACAGAGAAGGAGGAAAGATGGAGGCGTCTCGTCCTTGCGACCTACGAGGGTGCACCCTCCTCGTCGCGGTGGACGACGAACACCGCCTCTGCATCTCGTGTCTGGGGCCCAACCATGCTTGGCTAGCTCGCCACCGAGGCGGAGACATAGACAAGTGCGGGCCCTGCGACAAATTCACCGTTTTCCAGCTGGAACATCGGCTCGCCAGAGCTAAGCTGCTAGCGACTTCGCCAGAAAGCAGAGGTACTCACCCCGACGCTCTCCTCGCCATGGACCCAGGAGCGCCGGTGGCGGGTTCCAGCCAAGGAGCCATGGGGCCTCCGCTCTCCGCGGCCCCACGTTCCAGCGGAGCTATCAGAAAGGTCCGGCGCGAGGAAGCCTCAAGGGCGGACACCTCGTCACCAGACCCCGATGCTGTGGCGGCCATCGGGCCTTTCCACGACAGCAGTTTTCCTCTCTCCCCCCCCCGCCTGGGGCGACACACCAACGCCTGGCAACAGCGACTCAGACGGCGTGTTCGACGAGGGAGACAGTGTCTTGCACAACGGGGGAGACGAGGAAGAGGAGTTGGAGCTCACCTCCTACCAGCAGTCCCAGGAGGTAACGATGACCAGTCCGGGTCCTCCTGGGCCTACAGAGACGGCTGAAGCCTCGGGGAATCCTAGCCAGGCAAAGGAAACCCAAGAGGCCGTCTCGGTCGTGCTAAAGAGGGCTATCGCCAGATGCGGCCTGGCGCAGCCCATGGAGCCGGCCAAGCTATCCATCGGGGCGGCCATAGCTGAGTGGTTAGTGAGCCCGCCTAGGGAGCCAGAGGCCCTGGTTGCCCCAGGTTCGATTCCAGGCCAGGCCAGCATATGTGTCGATGAAATGAAATTTGTCCCTGAGCAAGACTCTTAACCCCTAATTGCTCACAGGTTCTCATTGGAAACAAGACCGCAAGGACTTTCATGAACGACCTGTTAAAAGGAATTATTTATCGGGGTCCCCATTCCCGGGTTCCAGGGTCTGACACCCCTCCCCCCCGACATACCGAGTCAAAGCTGCTTCCCGAAGCCAGTGGCGTCAGAGATGCAGTGCAGTACTCGTGGGCGGCGGGGAGAAGAGAACCAGAGAAGCTAGGCTTCGTAGTGGATGTTCTCACCGGCGCAGACCTGGGGGTCCCTGGCCTCCCAGCCATGGACTCGACCCTGGCTTCCGCCATCGAGAAGGCGAAGCCGGGCTCGGTAAGAGAGTGGTGGGTGAGGCCTGTCTTCGCTGACCACAGCAAGAGAGGCAGCACCGTGACGCACTCTACACTCTACAAGGCCTCAGCATCGGCGGTAAAGGCCTTGAACGTGGTGTCGCTTCTCCAGGGCTCGGCCGCCGTCAAACTTCAAGAGTTAACGACAAGGCCCCTGGTCGAGAAGAAACCTGCGGTGGACGTCCACACCGAATTCGTCGCGGATGCAGTGGAGCTCGCGAGGCTGGTCCAGTTCGCCATCTTCTGCACATGCAACGGACTGCTGTGGACGGGCAGAGCCATGGCCCTCACCGCGGACCTGGAGAGGGTCAAATGGCTCGACCTCGCTACTGGATGTAAGACTATTCTGACTAGATATAAATTATTACATTATAAAACGTACATTAACCACTTTAGCCTTATTTTATACCTAGGCTATTTGAAAATAGCCGATCTACAAGCTCACAACGCGTCGCATCGCGACGCGTTGTGAGCTTGTAGATCTGATATTTTCAAACATTTTAGCACTTTTACTTTTGGTACTTTAAGTACATTTTGATACCAATACTTTTGTACTTTTACTCAAGTATATTTTTAATTCTGGACTTTTACTTGTAACAGAGAACTTCTACATTGCAGTATTGATACTTTTACTTAAGTAAAACATTTGAGTACTTTTCCCACCACTGGTGTGTATCTACGTCACTCTGTCCACAATGACTCAATACACTTCATCATCAAATAACAACACAAGGCCTCGATACTTCCCGGCCCAAACATTGGTTAAAAATCATTTTGAGGGTCGCGGACACATTTTTATGGCTCTCGAGTAAATATAACTTTTTTTGCGTTTCCTACATTTCTTTTTTTTATTATTTCAAAAGATAAAACAAATCAACAGTTTTCAGAACATTTTCTCAAAAGAACTTAAACAAAACAAAATCTAAAGAAACGTCTTGTGAGCTTGTAGATCTGCTATTTCCACTAGTTTTGGTCCCGGGGAGACTTCACATTTCTCTTTTGGGTCTCGAGCTAAAAGGTTTGGGAACCACTGATCTATACAACCTGTGATGTGCATATCGATACTTGTATCGATATATCGATCGATTGTCTGAATATCGTTTGGTATCGATATTTAAAAAAAAATATCGATATTTTTAATTTACTTCCGTTTCCGGTTTACGGCCATTTCTGGTTCCGTTTCTGGTACTTGCGTGTCCGGTTTACGGCCATTTCCGGTTATGTTTCCGGTACTTTCGTTTCCGGTTTCCGGTCATTTCCGGTTCAGTTTCCGGTTTGGTTCTGTTTCCGGTTCCGGGATCGGTATCGGTATCGGAAAATCGCCCCCAAACATATCGGTATCGAATTGAAGAAATGTGGTATCGGCACATCACGACATCTTTATGAATGAAGCCATTACACATGGACAGAAACAGACAGGCAGAGAGTTCTAATGCCAGCAGTGTCACCATGCTTCGTCTCTACTTCCTGGTGTTGTCCAGCAGTGTCACCATGCTTCGTCTCTACTTCCTGGTATTGTCCAGCAGTGTCACCATGCTTCGTCTCTACTTCCTGGTGTTGTCCAGCAGTGTCACCATGCCTTGACTCTACTCCCTGGTGTTGTCCAGTAGACAACAAACACTATTTCTGAACGATTGAGACCTTTATTAAATACATGGCTCAGGAAAATAAAAGAAGACATATCACACATTGTTTTCTGCTGTGTTGCTTTTCGATGTGTATGTCACAGGGTGAATGGAGAACCAGGTAGATTGAAGACAGAGCGCTCGTTTTTAGGCACGGGGCTTCGGGGCGAGGCGGGGCTTTTCGAGATAGGGTTTATTAGCGAGGCTCGCGAGGAGGAGGAGGAGAAGGAGGACGCGGCACTGCGAGGCGGGGGTTTATTACGTGAGGCGAGGAGGAGCTCCTCCTCGCGAAATAAACCGTCCTCCTCCTCCGAGGAGGAGAAGGAGAACGCGGAGAGGCGGGGCTTTGATGTGCCGACGCGGAACTGTCTTTGTTGTTCCCCCCCACATAGCAACCAGGAAGCTACGCTAGGGGAACGCTGAACACGCGTGCACACGCACACGCTTGTCCACGACGGAGGCGCGCCGACAAGTGGAGCTTGAGGCCGAGGAAGCGCGCCCTCGCGCCTCCAGGCGCGAGTGCCCGCGCTGACCGGCCGATGCTCCACTTGTCGACTCAGCGCCGTTTGAGTTGTAAACGGATAGGGACAGAATAGTTCTTTTCATGGATCTGTGTGTGTGTGTGTGTGTGTGTGTGTGTGTGTGTGTGTGTGTGTGTGTGTGTGTGTGTGTGTCAGGGAGAAAGTAAAACAAAAGCCAGAACACAATAAAAGTATCTTAACAGTCCTGCTTTCAATAAACCAAAAAAAGCATGAGCGCGTGCGTGTGTGTGTGCGCTTGTGTGTGTGTGTGTGTGTGTGTGTGTGTGACTGTGTGTGTGTGCCTGGCTTGTGGCTCCCTCTAGTGTTGCTTCTACAGAATTGCTGGGTGGGTGGTAAAAACGAACGCGCCTTCTTCAATCTACCTGGTTCTCCATTCACCCTGTAACATGTACACTAGAGTATAATTTTTATAGAGGTATCTAAAGAGCACAAAGTATGTTTCTGAACGGCCAAAGTATCACAAGACTGTCCATTTCCTGTCTGGCAGCCACATCTCGCGCTACCGTCGAGAAAGAAACGATACCTGTCGCTGATGCCTCAAAAAAATCGAAAAGCAAGTGATTAGAAAACAACCTGTGATATGTCATTTTATATTCCTGAACCGATTATATAACAAAGGTTGCAATCAAACTTCCGGTGCGAGGTTTGCCACCCATGAGTGTCATGGCGCGTCCCCGGTGTCCAGCACCTCTCTTCCTTTCAAAAGGTTCCTTGGTGTTGTCCAGCAGTGTCACCATAATAATAATAATAATAATAATAATAATAATACATTAGACTTATATAGCGCTTTTCTAGTACCCAAAGTCGCTTTACAAAACAGCTTAAAAACAATTTTATTGAAAAGAAAAACGTTAAAAGGACAAAAACAATAAGCTAAGACTAAGAGGATGCCTTGTCTCTACTTCCTGGTGTTGTCCACCAGTGTCACCATGCCTTGTCTCTACTTCCTGGTGTTGTCCAGCAGTGTCCAAGAGGAAAATAGCAAGAGTTGCATTCTCCGGTTTACTTCCCGTTTCTGTGTGACGTAGGTGGACACCTTTTTAGGAGACAGGAAGCAAGTTGGAGTCTATTGATTCCAATGGAAGAGTAAACGTGAACACAGCTTCTGAACCATTCTTTAGCTCCATGGTCACTGAACTAAATATTGGACCCAATCGTCACAAGACACAATATGCACGATTTTCATACTAAAATGCCTTTTTTTTTTGTGACACAAATTATGAGAAAATCTACTTTGTTATCCACCTTTCTCTATCCTAGCAACACACTCTCGCGAGATCTGGGAAGATATCTGAAGAGTCCATCTGCAGTCTGACGGACGAGACATAGAGGGCTCTGTCTGTCCCTTATATTATATTGTATTATTATATTAGATTTGAACTCTATGCTCTGTCCCCATAAGATGTTCTAAAAACTGATAAACTGAGATTCTATATGTGAATGTAGTAGACCTACGTGAAATCATTATGGACATTTCAAAAATTAAATAAAATGTGTGTTCCAATGCTCAATAATATCATTTTCCATTATTAACTGTCTTGGTTGATGGGGTTGATGATTTGGGAATCATGACATTTTGCTAAACATTCATGCTAAACACTTTATAGTCTATATTGGTAAAATATATACCTTATAAATAAAAGGACCTGTTACTATGTTGAGCAGAAACAGGAGCACATCTAGCAGAAGATAAGACTGAATAATACGTGTGAGTTTGTGGTGGGATTTTTGGGGGTTTCTTTAAAATCATCTTTGCCAATAACAGTGCACTTTCAACATGCAAAGCATTTATTTTCTTTAATGAAGAAAATACACAAATGCACATCCACATGACGTTGTCAGCCAGGGAGAGGGGAGGGGGCGGGTGGTGGGATGGTCGGGGGAGAAGCAAACCATGCCTACTTAGGAGACCATTTGTAGGATTTGTGTACTACTTCGCCTCTAGTGGCTCCAATGGAGAATGTGTATCTTTCTATATTAACAATCTTGGCAGTGTCACCAAAGATTGTTAATATAGGAAGATACACATTCTCCATTGGAGCCACTAGAGGCGAAGTAGTACACAAATCCTACAAATGGTCTCCTAAGTAGGCGTGGTTTGCTTCTCCCCCTACCATCCCATCACCCTCCCCCTACCCTCTCTCTGGCTGACAACGTCATATGGATGTGCATTTGTGTATTTTCTTCATTAAAGAAAATAAATGCTTTACATGTTTGAAAGTGCGCTGTTATTGGCAAAGATGCTTTTAAAGAAACCCATAAAATTCCCACCACAAACTCACACGTATTATTCAGTCTTATGCTAGATGTGCTCCTGTTTCTGCTCAACATTGTAACAGGTCCTTTTATTTATATGAGGTATATATTTTACCACTATAGAATATAATGTGTTTAGCATGAATTTTTAGCAAAATGCCATGATTACCAAATCATACCCCATCAACCAAGACAGTTAATAATGGAAAATTATATTATTGAGCATTGGAACACACATTTTATTACATTTTTGAAATGTCCATAATGATTTCACGTAGGCCTACTACATTCACATATAGAATCTCAGTTTATCAGTTTTTAGAACATCTATGGGGACAGAGCATAGAGTTCAAATCTAATATAATAATACAATATAACATAAGGGACAGACAGAGCCCTCTATGTCTCGTCCGTCAGACTGCTGGAGGGACTCTTCAGATATCTTCCCAAATCTCGCGAGAGTGTGTTGCTGGGATAGAGAAAAGTCGATAACAAAGTTGATTTTCTCCTAATTTGTGTCACAAAAAAAAACAATTTTAGTATGAAAATCGTGCATATTTTTTGTCTTGTGACGATTGGCTCCAATATTTAGTTCAGTAACCATGGAGCTAAAGAATGGTTCAGAAGCTGTGTTCACGTTCACTCTTCCATTGGAATCAATAGACTCCAACTTGCTTCCTGTCTCCTAAAAAGGTGTCCACCTACGTAACGCAGAAACAAGGAGAAACGGGAAGTAAGCCGGAGAATGCGACTCTTGCTATTTTCCTCTTGGGTGTCACCATGACTTGTCTCTACTTCCTGGTGTTGTCCAGCACTGTCACCATGCCTTGTCTCTACTTCCTGGTGTTGTCCAGTAGTGTCACCATGCCTTGTCTCTGCTTCCTGGTGTTGTCCAGTAGTGTCACCATGCCTTGTCTCTACTTCCTGGTGTTGTCCAGTAGTGTCACCATGCCTTGTCTCTACTTCCTGGTGTTGTCCAGCTGAATGACATTTTGGAGCCACCTTCCCAAAAGACAGACAGCAAATGTGGCTGTGATTTATCTGGCCACTGATTAACTGTGAGAAAACAACACCACACCGTGTGTGTGTGTGTGTGTGTGTGTGTGTGTGTGTGTGTGTGTGTGTGTGTGTGTGTGTGTGTGTGTGTGTGTGTGTGTGTGTGTGTGTGTGTGTGTGTGTGTGTGTGTGTGGGGGGGGGGGGGGGGCTGGGGGGGCGCTAATATATTCATGAAAATGTATTCATAAAAAATGGTAATTGTGATGGAAGCCCCCACAGCTTGGAGGATGAGTCAATAAAAAAGCAGGCGAAAATTGACAAGCGCTTGTTGCAATGGACAGCACTTGGAACTCTTGCTGTCGGGCAGAAACCTCTTATGTCCATATTCAAAGTTTTGTGTTTTTTCGTAAATTAACGCCCCTAGTTGATCATACTACAGCGTCACACAAAAGCATAAAAAGTAGCAGATCTACAAGCCTGAAATGCGGTGCAAAGCGACACGTTTTAAGCGTGTAGATCTGCTACTTTTGCTATTTTAGAATTGGAATCCTGAAAATTAACAGTTTTGGACATGTGAGATTTCCACCCGACAGAGACGAAATAACAGATGGGTGGCAGCACAGCCACCCGTGCATGCAGGCCACTCCATTTATCACACCAAAGTGAGAGAGAGAGTGGCAGAATTGTACACGCAGCTATATGGCTAAAAACTGAAAAATCGCTGATTAATTTCATACTTTTTTCTTCCCTCAGAATTGCACTTGCTTTACTCCTCAGCCATTTGGTTTCCCCTGTCGTGGGAACGTTTAGCAGAGAGCTGGAAGAGGCTCAGACGTAGATGAATGTCAGCCATTATCGCGGAGCGGCCATTTGTGCTGGTGTTTGACTCACTAATGGTGTTCTTTCAGGCGAGATTCGTCAGCTTTAAAAAAAAAACAAGAGCCAAAGCCAGTTCCCTTTCCATTTTGGCATTCTAATTGGTCGTGTCATTGCAACAAAGCGCTCGGAAGTCACATTTTCAAAGCGTTTTGAGGTGTGTGTTTACGCGTTGGAGACAAAAGTTGGTGGGTAGTTTTTTTGTTTTGTTGCCATGTTTGCTGGGGTAATGTGAGCGGTCCATGCTTCTGAGGGGCCTTGGCCTGGGCTGACCCCGCCACATGGTGCCAACCTCATCAGCGGGCAGGCCCACCTGGGCACAGCACCTGTCTCTGACACTGGAGATGATGGCACTGGTGGTCGCGGTCAGGGGGTACTGCTGTATACAAGGGGTACGAGTGCGCGTGCGTGTGTGTGTGTGTGTGTGTGTGTTTGTTTGTGTGTTGTGTGTGTGTGTGTGTGTGTGTGTGTGTGTGTGTGTGTGTGTGTGTGTGTGTGTGTGTGTGTGTGTGTGTGTGTGTGTGTGTGTGTGTGTGTGTGTGTGTGCAGTTTGAATAACAAATAAAAGGACTTTTGAGTGTTCACAAAATGTGCAAGTACTGTATTTTTTACAGTACGTGATGTTGCACTCTAATTGCTTGCAACATTGTAACTGTAAGAAAAAACATATATCCATGGACTGTGAGACATACTGTGTGTGTGTGTGTGTGTGGGTGTGGGTGTGGGTGAGGGTGTGTGTGTGTGTGTGTGTGTGTGTGTGTGTGTGTGTGTGTGTGTGTGTGTGTGTGAGATCTGAGTCGTTGCTGTCGGGCATAAACCAGCCAACTCCATTTTTGACCTTTTTCATAAATCGGTGCTCGTGAACACACCGTCTGTGTGTTGGTTAAAAAAATATTGAAGCAATGAAAAGTATTAAAAAGCGCTTCTGACAAAACCAGCTAACTCCATTGGATCCTCAAACTTTCTGCTAAACCAGCTAACTCCACCAAAGGTGGGTGGAGTTAGCTGGTTTTGCTGGTTTTGACTCCAGGCTCCACACCCTTTTGACCTCCAACCTCATTGTGAGCTTTGGTCCATTCAGCTGTTCTTATCAATGATGAACAAAACCTCAAACAGCACTTTTTGTTTTGTTTTTTCATATCCTGAAAAATGAACATTTTGGAGTTAGCTGGTTTCTGCCGGACAGCAGAGATATGTATATATTATGTTTTTGTATACATATGTATGGTATACACTATGCCCCCTCCTTTTCCTCTCTACACCAAATCTCTTCACCAAAACTAGCCGATCTACAAGCTCACAACGTCTGGTGTTATGAGCTTGTGTAGGTAATTTTTTGCCGGATGCTCGCCCCCAGATTTGGGACGTTGGGTTTCAACAGAACTGGACGACAGCCTTCTTCGAATTACCCAGTGTTAGTATTCTATTATTAGTATGAGCTGCCAAAGTGCGCTACTATAACAAGTTTGTGTGTGTCTGTCTGTCTGTCTGTCTGTCTGTCTGTCTGCGTGCGTGCGTGCGTGCGTGCGTGCGTGCGTGCGTGCGTGCGTGCGTGCGTGCGTGCGTGCGTGCGTGCGTGCGTATATGTACATCTGGTGACATCAAAATCCAAGGTGGCTAGAACAGCGGCGAGAACATCTGTGAACAAACCTAACGCCACTGCTATAGAAGGCAATCATGCCACACCACCCAAATATGGAGGTGGGAGGAGGAGGAAGAGGAAGAGGAGGAGCTTGGTTACTGTCAGAGCCCTTCAGTAAGGTCAGTCTGTTCTCTTTCCACTCCAAGTATCCCTGAGAGAGAGAGACAGTGTGAGAGAGAGAGAGAGAGAGAGAGAGACAGACAGACAGACAGACAGACAGACAGACAGACAGACAGACAGACAGACAGACAGACAGACAGACAGACAGACACACACAAAGACAAAGACACACAAAGACACACAAAGACACAGAGAGGGAGACAGACAGACAGAGACTGAGAGAGACAGAGACCGGGGGTTGGGGGGGGTGTACATTATACCTAATGAGGCCTCACCAAGAGTTGCTGAGTCTGGGGCCAGCGGGCCGGGCGAGCAGGAGAACAGGGAGAGAGATATATGGCCAGAACAGGGAGAGAGGGAGAGAGGGAGAGCGCTGGTGGTGAACTCGGCTGTGATGGCTTGTTGCTCCATCAAGGTCAGTCTGGCAAGCCTCTATACTGTATGTCCAGCAGCACGCAGGCGCGTACGCACACACACATTCAGACAAGCACAATCATGCACACATCACCCATAGACACATCTGCGCACATACACACATTCAAACACACATACACATGTACATAAACACACATACTACTGTACAGGCGTCCAAATACACGCTACACACGCACAGCTGAGAGTAACTGTAGTGCGCCAGGCCGGTGGAGATATAATGAGCAAAGATGAATATTTAATATTTAAGTGTTGATATCAATTATTCAACTAACCCTCACTTTGCAAAATGGATTAATTTAATTATGTTGATAGAATTAGACTGGATTTTGAGGTTAATATAATAATGTTTGTATTATATTTGCTGTAATGGATTCAGAGTCGTTTCCTATTAATTGGATTGATGACAGCTCAAGGCTGCCTGGGTCATTTGTGTATCATTAAGGTGTTATATTAGTCATGTTGGACTGACTGAGTGCCCTACTTTTGTAAGAGTGGTGGAAAAACTGAACAAAAAGTCCTGTATTCAAATCTTTACGCGAGTAAAAGTACAAAAGTAGGGTAATGTCGTGCAATGTAAAAAACATTACAACAAATGCCTTGCTACACCATGTCGTCCAATTTAAAACCCATTTCAAAAATGCCATGCTACACTATGTCGTCCAATGTAAAAACCATGAAAAGAATCCCATGCTACACTGTGTGGGCCAATGCAAAAAAAGAAATTGCATTGCAATTTTGTTAAAGAAATTGCCATGTTACACCATGTTGTCCAATGTAAAAAATAATAATAATTTAAAAAACAAAAAAGTGTGCTCCTCAGAGCAAAGGCCTCCTCCAACAGGCCGGGTTGCCTACTCAGGGTCCGCAAACTTTGGTCATTGGCCACATTGGCCACTTGGAATGGGATCTTAAAAATCTAACTTATACATCTTGATCACATGAACCATGTGTATCGATTTGTGTGAGCTTTGGACAAAATCTGTAGAAGTTTCACAAAAGTGGAAGTTTCACGGCAATCGGATGCTGCGTTCATGATATGAGGCATTTTGTACCATTGGTACTAGTGATGAGCGGGTCGACCCGTAACCCGCGGGACCCGCGGGTCAACCCGCGGCGCTGGTAGGTCGAGTCAGGATTTCAGAGAAAATTATGCGGGCTGAGGGTGAGCGGGTCAGCCGCTCTCCACAAAAAAAAAAAAAAAAAAAACTATTTTGACCAACATGCTTGTTTATTCAGCCCATGACAATGTTGTGCTACTGTAGACATATAAAGGGACTTTGGGTACTTAAAAGAGCGCTATATAATATATATATATATTCCCACCGCGGGTCGCGGGGCGGGTTGAGCCATAGATTTATATATGGGTTCGCGGGGCGGGTTGAGGCGGGTCGCGTTCCGTCGCGGGTTGGGGCGGGGCGGGTCATGAAAAAACCCGACCCGCACATCACTAATTGGTACTATGACAAAATGCCATGCTACACCATGTCATCCGATGTAAAAAACATTTAACAAATGCCATGCTACCCTATGTTGTCATGTTAAAACCATTAAAAATGCCATGCTGCAATATGTTGTCCAATGTAAAAAACATAAAAATGCCATGATACACTGTGTCGTCCAATGTAAAAACTATACAAAATGCTATGCTACACTATGCCGTCCAATGTAAAAAAAAAAAAAAACTATTAAAAAATGCCATGCTACAGCCGAACACTTCACACTTCCCTGTTCTCTGACTAACATTTTCCTGAGTTTTTTCCCTGAGTTTTTTCCCTGATTCACACCGCATGCTTTATGCTGATTGTCCCATGATTTTAGAGTTTGGCTTACAATTAGAATTATATCCAGGATGACCATTACAGGTCCACTCTGAGAGTTATTGAGGTCCTTAAAATGAAAGAGTTAGAGAACGACAGATAGGATAATGTTTAGGGGTCTGGGTTGGAGGTATAGATTTATTATTACAGTAGTTGCAGGCCAGTGTTGTAAACATCTGTTGTTTTTTAATGATTCATAATATCCTGGTCACATAAGGTGTCCAGTCTCTATGTGCTCTATATGTGTTTAATAAACCTTGGAACTTGTGGTCTTGTTGTCCAGGCCCACTGCTTGCTTACGCAGAGGAATATTTATAGAATCACTCTTGGAACCACACCAAGGGTCGACTAAACTCACAACACAATAGGCTCTATGCACAGCAGCCATATGGGAAAGAAATTCCTTCACAGGTTTTACCAATGATACTGATGAAGGCTTTGTTCCATTTCATGTAGCACAGTGGTTATCAAACATTTTAATTTCAAGGACCCCCATAACTCTGAGTGAGAGTTTGTACACTCTCAGAGTTACACACTTGTAAGGGACCATTTGGAACCCCCTCAATGAACCACGAGGGTCCCTGGTCCACACTTAGTATCATTGGTAACACCTGTGAACGAAGTAAGGAAGAGGCCCAATTTCTTTCTAATATGGCTTCTGTGCATATATTGCCTATTCTAACCCTGGGTCATAAAGGATAAATGGACATAAATGGCGGAGTACCATTGGTACTAAGCCATTTATTCACCGTTGCACAATGGTTTCACTTGCTAATAAGATCTGTTCTTTTTGGTAAGCGACACTGTTGTGCAATGAGGTAAAATTGAGTTGAAGAGTGTTACTCTCTCATGTTCTATTGTGTCCTTGAAAAAATAGTATATTATGTTTTAATTTTGTATTATTTTATGCCTAAACCTTTTTAACTCAAAGTCCATGGGTTCATGCGGTTAAATTCGGGAGCACCGATGCTCCTACAAATAATGAGTTAATTTAACCCATTAAAACCGGTAAAGCTTCTGTGTCATTTTTTTATTTTAGTTATATATCGTCTCTGTCCAGTGGTGTGCTAACCCTTTTCAGGATTAAAATTCAAAATTATCAAAAGTAACAGATCTACAAGCTCGAAATGCAAAAGATCTTGTGTGTGACGCTGTAGTATGATCAAGTAGGGCGTCAAAAAGTGAAAATATGGAGATTCTGCCCGACAGCAACGATATATAGCAACATCACATTTTCAGAAGAATGTTAGGATTTATGGGCATTTATAGAATCGGGTTAAGTAAACTAAGTCCAAGAGTTGTGTAACTTTGCTTCCTAAAGGCTTAGGAAGTTAGCAACAATCCCAAAGTCGTATCCTCATGTCGCCTGCTGGCTGCTGTTGACTTGCAGGGAGTGGCTGGTGTACCCGTTAGCAGCCAGGACATTAATTGGCCAATTACAAACCTCCTTCGCTTAACGAGCGCAAAATGTTAGTGTCTGCAGACACAGGGACAGGCAGCTGTCCAGTCAACCTATGCAGCCCTCATATCCCATCACAGCCCACGCGCTCGTTGCACTCTTGACTCCGAAACGGTGTCACGCCAGGGGAAGCACGCCCCCCACCCCACCCACCCCCCCAAAAAAGAAAAAAGGAAAGAGAGAGAGAGAGAGAGAGCGAGCGAGCAGAGGCGCGTTCGAAGAGAAGTCAATGACCATGCAAGGACAGAGGGAAAGGGGTGGAGGAGAAGGCGGAGGGAGTGTACACTTTCAACCGGCCAGACCGTGACCCCCGCGGCCCCATCGCCCACCTACGCCGACACGCATTCCAAAGCCTTTAAAATAATATTCCATTTGCCGCTGCCGCCGCACCCGCATATAAATTTTCCTCCGGTCTCATCATCGGGGGGCCCCCCCGTGCTCAGTGTGGGGCTCCTCTGACTGATATTGGTTCATCATACTTAATCTAGGGTGAAATTTCCTAGTCTGTGCTAAATGACTTGCAGCCTTCATGAGAGAAGAGATATTTATTTTTCTCAGGGCTAATGACCTGTCCCCGGGACCCACCCACTGATGGTTATTTACTAGGGCGCAGATGCTTGGGCTCAAAATGAGTGGTAATGTCAGCGGGAGCCATCCTTCATCGGGGGGGCCGCCCCTGATTGAATCCCAGTGATCCCATTGACATTGACTTGGTGACTTTTAAGGCCATTACCTTCCGCCGCTGCGATGATCACCTCATCATCGCCTCGGAGCTGACAGCTGATTAGCAACAAATTACTGACAGGAGAAGGCTCTGACACGGGGCGCAAGAGGCGGCGTGTGAGGAGGTGTGTGGGCACGCGCGTGTGTGTGTGTGCGCGTGTGCGTGCGTGTGTTGGGGGGAGGTGCGGCGTTACAGCTATAGCAGTATCAGCGGGGAGCAGATGACAAGGAGTCAGGGACACGTGTGCGCGCATGCACACGCGCGCGCGCACACACACGTTTGTATTACTATACTCGTGAGGACGAGCACAATTGTATAAATGCCGTTTTTTGTACAAATTCCTCCCCATTTTTAACCCCTATAAGCCCAAGCAGTACCGGAAATGGCAGATCTACAAGTTTGCAATGCGTTACAGTGCAACGTGATGTGTGCTTGTAGATCTGCTATTTATGGTGGGCGCGTACCGGCAGTTAAATCGGCATAACTCTAACCGTAACCCCCCCCCCACCCCTACACCTAACCTCTAAATGCCTAATCCTTACCCTAACCCCAACCGGAATCCCTTTCTCTTGTGAGGATCAGGAAAATTGGCCTCGCTATGTCAATTTGTCAAATTCTACTATACTTGTGGGGGCATTTGGCCCTCAAAATCATAGTTATACAAGTACACACACACACACACACACACACACACACACACACACACACACACACACACACACACAGAGCTCAGTGTAGAGTAATAGGCGTGCTCTCATGGTAATGTAATAAATGTGGAGGGAAAACGCCAGGGCTCATATGGTTAGCTTTCCACAATAAAGAAACAAACAGCTGCTTCTCATTGGTGGAGAACGAGTGCACTTCATTTCACTGTCTTTGTGTTTCAACTGATTAGATTATGTCAACAGACACCAGGCAGATAGCAGGTTGTCTGCATTTCAATGGAGTCTTCCTTGGCCTGGCGTTACACGGTAGTTGTGGAAAGTAACAAAATGTACTTATGTAGGCCTACTGTAGTTGAGTACAATATGTAGGTACTTTTTGTTTACTTGAGTAATTCAATTTTTTAATGCTTTGTACTTCTACTCCACTACATCTCAGAGGCAATATTTTGACTTAATACTCCGCTGCAATTATTTGAACACTTTAGTTACTAGTTACTTTGCAGATTTAGATTATTATTACAAAACATACATTCACCAGTTAAGCCCCATTTTATACTATATTTATCTACAAGCTATGAGATCGGCTATTTTCAAAAGATTTTGTGAAATGGGACATTCTGCATAATGTGTACTGATGCCAATACTTTGGGCTTTTTCTTTTTCTTTTAATGAATGCCTTTGACTTGTAACAGAGTATTGTGGTATTGCTACTTTTGCTGAGTAGCCTACTGCCACCACTGCTGATATATATATATTTTTTTACTTTCAATTCAAACAACAAACCTAAATTATTAAGAATAAAAATATAAAACAGTTAATTTACCATGACAAATGTTCCAAAGCTATGCGTTTGTCTTATGTTTGTTAAACTGCTATTGATCGGGGTGACACGATATCCGAATGGTAAGGGCACATACCACATGGGCACAGATATGCCTTCTTCAGCATGTCCCCGCTTTGACTGTGGTGGTTAAAATAGGCTGGTTTTAAATACAAAACTCCTCAACATGAATCCATCTATACAGCGCTGTCTCCATTACCCAACAACACTATTGAGCTCTTAACTGCTCCAGGAAGCATTCAAAAAGTTTCCGGACTCTCCTGGACATCTTGAGGAGGAAGTAACAAACCCTTCTTCCCTCCAGTGGTGGAAAAAATACTCAAAAATTGTTTTACTTAAGTAAAAGTATCAATACTGCAATGTAGAAATACTCTGTAAAAGTAAAAGTAAAAGTACAAAAGTGTTGGTATCAAAATGTACTTAAAGTACAAGTAGAAAGTACTCATTATGCAGAATGTCCCATTTCACAAGTTTTCAAATGTATGAAAATCTTTTGAAAATAGCAGATCTATAAGCTCACAATGCGTCGCATCGCGACGTATTGTGAGTTTGTAGATCGGCTATTTCCAAATGGCCAAAATGTATATAGGGCTGAAGTGGTTAATTGTGATAATAATCAAAATCTACAAAATAATTAGTAACTAAAGTTTTCAAATAATTGAGTAAAAGTACAATATTTTCCTCTGAGATGTAGTGGAGTAGAAGTAAAAGTACATAAAAATTGCTTCACCCACTGCTTCCCTCCTGCAGTATTTGGACCTGACAAGATGATGGGAGTTGAGATGGGGTGGGGGGGGGTGCTCCATTTTTAATGCTCGCAAGCCTCGCATTATAAACCTGCTTTAATCACTCATTAGGTCCCAGGGTAGCAAGAGTCACGGATGGGAGGAATTGGGAGGGGTGGGGGTATTTCGGGGGTACTCTGTGCGCCCGTTGGGAGTTTCATCTCTGGGCCTGGAGGAACTGCAGTGAGATACAGGGGTTGACAGCTGATCTCCCTATAGCTCTCCTCGGGGAAGATGAAATTCCAGCATTGAGTTACGGAGGATGAGGCTGTCCTCACTTCTGTCTCAGAGGAAGGGATGAAACTGGGTGGAAGAACCACTTTCCTTCTTTTATGGAGGTTGGAGACCCACATACTGGAAACATCACAGTGGTGGACAGTAACTAAGTACATTTACTCAAGTCCTGTACTTAAGTACAATTTTGAGTTTTTTTTCCCCTGGAGTCGCCTATTTCCAATGTTCCATAATTATTATTTATTATATTTATATATTTGAAAACTTTAGTTACTAGTTAATTTTGATTATTTTTTACAAAACCACTTCAGACCTATATATACTTTGGCAATTTGAAAATAGCCGATCTACCAGTTTTCAAAGGTATAAAATGTATAAAAATCATTATATCCGAATGAAAAAATAGCAGATCTACAAGCTCACAACACGTCACAAAGCATTTGAAAACTTGTGAAATGGGACCTTCTGCATAATGAGTACTTTTACTTTTGGTACTTTAAGTACATTTTGATGCCAACACTTTTGTACTTTTACTCAAGTACTACAGTTTCTACAATAGGGTATTGATACTTTTACTTAAGTAAACAATTTGAGTACTTCTTCCATCACTAACCAGAGGAAGGACTGAGATGAACTGAAGATTAGATAAGTGTCTAAACTTACTGTGACTGAGCTTGACTGTCTCTCAATCAATTCACGAATGTCAGCATATTCATATTCCATATGACTGTGAAATATATGCATACTATGCAAATTATATATCACTATTAATGTCAGGTTATTTGACGGCTTGGTCTGGAAGTTTGGTTTTTACGTCAGGCTCGGAGAAAAGAGATTTCACTTCTGTGATGTCTGAGAGCTTTTTTTTAGATTACTTGTATTGAGACATTAAGCAGACCCTCTTATAAAGAGCGACTTACAAGTGCAAGATCAGCGTAAGCAGAGTAATAATGAACTCTAGTCAACAAACAACAAGGAAAATAGGCACTTAAGTAGAGTGCAAAGAGAACATAATGTAGTGCCTCAAAGAAACTAGATATAAACAGGTAAACGTCAAACCTAGCAATATTGTCTAAACAGTATATATAAACTAGGATAACAGGTAAACGTCAAACCTAGCAATTGTCATGCTATCTAAACATTCTTAACATTTGTGGTCAAGAAAAAAACGAATCTAAATAACAAAAACATGATCACCAACATGAGTGAAAATGAAAGGTGACAAGAAGGGATACAAGGAGAGAGGAGAGCTAGAGGGTGAGGTGGAGTCTGAATGAGGTGAGTCTTCATGCTGCGGCTGAACATTTAGAGTGAGTCTGCAGTTCGGACTTGCAAGACGATGCGACTAGACCCCAGGAACGGCATGATGGCTCTGAACCGATGTCATGAACCTAACTGCCACACAATCCATGCATCCGTTCTCCCCCACCGCACCCCCTTAGCCCTGCGGTTGCCGTGATGCATTGGGACTGGCATTTTGATCACCAGGCAAGGGATGCTGGAGGCCGAGGTTACAGCCGGGGTTAAGATCTCCAGGTCTTCTTCTTCTTCTTCTCAGTGGCATCTGAGAGCATACCGTGGAACCTTTTCAGACAGCGATGAAGTCCCCTCTGGTGGACCGGGTCACATCGGGCGTGACTGCCGTTTAGCCCGGCTGCCTCGTCCTTACTCCGTCTCCCTCTCCGTCTGGGGACCAAACCCCGGGCCTCCCCCCCGGCAAAGCCCCATTTGCTGCTCTCTCTGCGGAGGCTCCAGCGGCTGTATTTCAAGCCATCGCACCGCCGCTGTCAGGGGGCAGGGACGGCGGCAACAAGGCGAGGCCTCTCCCATAAAACATCAAAAGCCTCCGACCGCTATGAAAACACAAGTGAGGAGGGGGGTCTTGACAACCTCTAAAGCCTGATTTATACTTTGTTGCGCACCCAAAAATAGCCAGATCTACAAGCTCACAACACGTTACGCTGTGACGCGTCGTGAGCTTGTAGATCGGCTATTTCCTGGTGCGCGACGTGATGCGGAACCATGTATAACTCAGGGCGTAAGTGACGGTTTCCATCACCTGCCACCGTTGCAGAAAGCAGGCCCCGGCCCATTCATATTTCATCATGCACAGTCTGTTGATCCAAAATATGGACATGTGCCATCCTTTATTTATAATATGTTCTTTTGAAGCTGACGTCTCCAAATATTTGAATCGGCGTGTAATACCGCGCAGAGGGAAGCTGTCGGTAAGGATCTTTATGGTTTGAGAACATGTCAAGAGCCCCCACGGTACATGTGTGAGCGAGCCACTGGATTATGCAAAGCATCGTTCACGGCCACTGTTTTATATGTTAAAGTATATGGAATGCGGACTAATTAAAGCTTTTTTTTTAAATACAAGATGACATCTGAACATATCATCCGTTTTTGTAATAATTTCTGTTGGTGACCATACATTATTGCAAAGTCAAATTATAAAATATAATAATAATAACGTGGACCAGGGATCCTTTCTCAATTGAGCACACTTACAGACACATGGACACACACACACACACACACACACACACACACACGCACGCACGCACGCACGCACGCACGCGCGCGCGCGCGCGCGCGCGCGCACACACACACACTCTGAGATGATTCCTGTATGCATTACGTCCAGACTGACATGTCAAGAGCCGCAGATTAACTGCACCCCCCCTTCAACTTCCTTTTATCCCCTCCGTTCCGGGGGGGCACGCTCATTTACATAAACAGATAATCCTTGATAAAAATTTCCATTAGACAAAGGTGAAATGGATCAATTTCCGCTGCCAAGATAAATCTCGCATTTTTACACCGACAGGGTCATTACACAAGCCACATTTCAGGAGTAATGTATTTTAAAAAAGAATCCGGCCGATAGTGGCCCATTTCCCGCTTTCCAATTACCTTTAAGAAAAGCTTATTCTGTGGACAATAAAGCACATTACGGCACAATATGATACAGTCCATAAAGATCAGAGCATTTGATGATGGGGGGTGGGGGGGGTTTGCGAAAGCTCAGCATATTTCGGGTGGGCATGTCACAACCCTGTGGTTATCGCAGACACCTTGCTGTGCTCGCCATGCAAATGTTCTATTACAGCCAGTCCAAATACATTAAGAGGCCTGTTGGAGAATAAACAGGCTCCCCCACCTTCACCCCACACCTTCCTGTTTCGCGCGCCTCACCCTCATTTCTTTAAAGGGAGGTGGAGGGTGAGGTGTGTGTGTGTGTGTGTGTGTGTGTGTGTGTGTGTGGGGGGGGGGGGGGGGGGTGGGTTAGGTGGGATTGACGGGATGGCGGGGAAGGTGACGCCACCGGGTCCGGGGGCAGGAAGGAGGATGAAAATCTCATTAAGTCCTCTTCCACCCCAATCGGTGGCCCTGCCTTTTCGACCTTGAGAAACCCCCCCCCCCTTTCCATCCCCCATACTTTAACTCTGCCGTGGGTGACTGGTGGTTTGACTTGGGGTGGGGGCGGGGGGGCTGGCGGGCGCAACGGCGCCGTCGTCTGAGACCTCCCAACCCCCCCACCCACTTTCTCACTCCTCCTGTTGTCCCAAGAGCTGCATTGTAGGAAGGAAAAAAAAGGAATGTCAATTTTACTCAGAGAGAGTACAGAGGCATTAACAAGCATGTTGTACACTCTGAGGACACTGAGGATTTTTGCAGTGTGCTGTAGAGCTCTGAATCAAGTGGCCCCTCACATCAGCTCACTGGTTGGTTGGGCTGACTGATTCATTCATTCAATGACTCTGACTCGTTCACTTGACTTTGACTCGTTTTACTGTCTCATTCACTCTCTCATTCAACTTGATCAGTGAACAAGTCAGTTCACTGAAATTATTGTATTATCTGACAAATGGAATCAAATGTACAGTGTGCAGGTCCATTTGGTTCCATTTGCACACTGTGAGAGTTTAGGCTACATTTAGAGACATCTAAAAGACACAACCAAAATTGTGAGGTATAGTCGTTCTTATAGCGAACGGAACCGTAATCGTCACTGGTCAAACTCGTAGAGACAGAAGCGGTGCAAAGCAGGTTCCCTCCTCTTTTGTCCCAAATAGGGTTTGGGATCCTTTAGGATTTTAGCTTTTAGCTTCCTTCACGATTCCCTCGTAACGGACAGATTACAAATTGAACCAAATGGACCCATAAGGGTCCATTTGGTTCAATTTGTACACTTGCAGGTACACTTACAGGTACACTTACAGGTCTGTAACCCTGAGAGTGTATACAAATGGAACCATTTGTACACTCTCAGAGTTATGGTGCTCCTTGTATAAAAGTTTGAGAACAACTGGTATTGTATTTGTATAGCAGAATGTGAAGTCCTCATACCGGCTCTGACAGTGTGATACAAAAACGGTTCCGGAAACGGTTCCAAAAGTGATGGAGCCGATTCCGGTTCCTCGATGTTGGATCCGGTTCCTCCGGGTTCCGGATCCCAACCCTATAGTCCCAAACAGCGAGAGAGACATGAAATCCATTATTACACTGATGTGATTGGGTGGCATCCCTCTTAATACAGGGTCTGCATCTGATGAAGCATCGCTGATGATTCTCACAACATTCCACCAGTGTCATGCTTGGGGTTAATAAACAAATGAAAATAATCCACTAAAAGGGTTGGCTTTACCTCAATCTGGTTTCCTCTGACGGTTAATTATTCATTGAGTGCAATCCATCCACCTCTCCGGTCCATCCATCCGTGCATCCATTTCCGATTGTCCGCAGGTCCCATTCCTGTCATTTCCTTAATCATAACTTCAATTATTGTTCTGTTCTAATGGACCAACTTTGAATAAATCATGAAACATCACCTGATTGGTACACTATTTATGATTGGCCTGCTGCGTGGCGAGGGAAGAAGAGTGCACCTTGCATGCTGGGAGTTGACGTCTCTATGAGTGATAAAGACGGAGGTACCATAGCACCTCCTGCTGGTCCACAGAGTGAACTGTGAAGAACAGTCCAGCCCAATCTGCCGTTCATTCAGCCTTTTTTCATTTGCACCCTTAAACGGTCAAGCTTTTGTGTGTGTGTGTGTGTGTGTGTGTGTGTGTGTGTGTGTGTGTGTGTGTGTGTGTGTGTGTGTGTGTGTGTGTGTGTGTGTGTGTGTGTGTGTGTGTGTGTGTGTGTGTGTGTGTGTGTGTGTGTGTGTGTGTGTCCAACACACACTGGTACAGTAGGCTACTGGTACAGTAGGCTACTGGTTCTCAACCTTTTAGGCCGTGACCCCAAAATAATCATATTTGAACTGGGGACACCCCCCGCCCCCCTGACAAGCACTTGGAATTGAGTTGAGGCATTACAGTTAGTTTGACTCGGTTCCACTGATAAATATTGTGAAAATAGCCGATCTACAAGCTCACAACACAACTTCACTGTCATCTGGGGACCTCCCCCCCAAAAATCAGACCCACAGGTTGAGAACCACTGTGGTACAGTACAGCCAGAGTTCTTATATAATTATATAATCATATATATATATATATATATATATATATATATATATATATATATATATATATATATATATATATATATATATATATATATATATATATATAATTATTATTAATATATATATACATATATATATATATATATATATATATATATATATATATATATATATATATATATATATATATATATATATATATATATTAATAATAATTATATATATATATTCGATTTTAAAATTCATTGCACAATATGCAATGTCAATAGGCGATAGGAAAGTAAAAATGTTTTGAAAAACCGAAACTGAACGCATCAAGGAAAATGCATGTATGTTTTTGTTTTGCAATAATATCTTATTTTTAAAAGATGTGTAATAGTTTGGGTGAAGTAGGCTAGTATTAATAATAATCTAAACGTGTTATATTTTATGATGAAGTTATGGGGCATCTTCTGACAAAGATCATAACGATGATGATGATGATGATGTTTATTGAAACTATGTAATTTATGCCTCTGCTCTTCTTTCATTAGGAAGAAATTAAATCAGTGAAGTGTAGCCACAATGTAGCCAACTGCTCTGTGGATCCAGCGACTATTGTGTCACAAGTAAGAGCAGATATAGAGTGACACCTACAGGACGCTAGTTCAACTACACTCTATTGCCTATTCAGTTAACCCATGACCTAACAAAGTCATGTGAATATTTTAGTTTTAGGCATTAGTAATACCTAAAATAAAAAATATTCACATGCAATACCGAATTACTGTAGCCTGGTAAACCCTCCCTCCGGAAATCTCATTTCTATTTGATTCCTGGAGTGAGTCTGGCATGAACCGCCTCTCTGCAATATTGGCTGTGTATGCCAAACGGCCGCGCCTATCAGCGTCGTCGCTCATTGTTCTGTGATTGACAGCTTACGTTGGCCAATCAGGTGGCGAGTTCGAGTGAGCCCAAAACACGAACGGCAGCCATCTTTTTCTTGTGCGCTATTTTCTCCGCAATTTTTTTACTTCAAAAAGCTCTCTAACTTCTATTTTGAGGCACGGAATTTACTTATAAGATATCGTTTGGATAGAATTTAGTTGTTTAACTTCATATATGTGGTCAATTAATCATGACAAAGCCTATTTAAAAATAAAAATGTAGAGAACCGGTAGGGGCGGGCAGTGACACCCATGTAACCGAATAAGGCAACCCATTTTGGGCATGGATCGTCTCAAAAGTCCCCTTGCGTCACATTAAGACTGGTGAACTGCTGATTGGCTGAAGGGGAAAAATTATCATTGGCTGAAGGGGTTGTCAGTCAACGGTATTACTCCCGCCCAACTCCAGCACAGCCAATATTGCAGAAAGGCGGATCAGGCCAGACTCACTCCTGAAATCAAATGGAAATGAGATTTCCGGAGGGAGGGTTTACCAGGCTAGAATTACTGTACCTTGCCCAGAGTGACTGACTCACTCACTTTTTCATGAAATGACACAAACACACACACACACACACACACACACACACACACACACACACACACACACACACACACACACACACACACACAGGTGTTGCAGGAGGACAACCTCAGACCACCGGAAGTCTCGCTAGACGATATTGAAATCTCGTCTAGCGAGACTTCCAGTGGGGCGCATTCAAGACAATCACGTTGAACGTCATCACTATGAACCGTTGCATAGTGTTCTGTCACTATGAACGTCAGACAAAAAAAAAAAAAAACTATCAAAATGTGCGATCTAGCGCAAGGCCTATTGGCGCGTGTTTTTAGCTGTGGCGGACCCGGGATGTAGTTATGAAATTTCTCTAACATCATAGGAAAGGTAAGAAAATCATGGTCCAAATTTCCCCTTTAATAACTTCCTCCTGGACCATCCACCTCTACTTTTACAACAACAGGACGCAATACGCTGAAAGGTGTCAGTGACTTCAAATTCCTGGACTCATGGATCAACTTGACAGAGCAAGACCTTTAAACCTTCTAAGTGGGGTCCTTGGGGGGGTTCCAGGGGGTCTCCAGCAAGGTTACTTAATATAGCATGACAATCATTTTGACCTCTTTATCCATTTATATGTTGGCTATTCAAAAATGCCAGATCTACAAGCTCACAGCGCGTCACTTTGTGAAGCGCTGCGAGCTTGTAGATCTGTTTTGACCATTTTTGCGGTCGGATCTGTGGCTCTGGACAACCGGATCTCTGTGTCTGTCAGTCCTTGTCCCCCCCCCCCTGTTTCCTGAGAGGTAAAGGTGGGGGGAAATGTCTGGATGAACTCTGTCCAGTCTGATCTTATCTTTCCCTGTTGCATGCTGTAAAGTAGGCCTGCATGGCACACTTAGGCCTGATTTATTTCTGTAAAGGATTAGCTGGACAGAGTTCTTTCAGACATAACCCCCCACGATGGTCCTCCAGTACCTTGATGGCATGGGACTAGAACCTGCAAACTGTCTGTAGCAGAGGCAACCGATCAAGCACAGCACACCATTGCGCCAAGTCACCTTCGAGCCATCAGCAGGTGTCTTCTATTGCTTTTCAATTGTTCTTTTTTATTGTAGCCTTGAAAATTCCAAAGTACTCCAACGTTGAACTATATGAGGACATGGATTTGAACATGTAACCTCTGTGCTGAAAGTCAGATTTTTAGACCACTTCACTACCTTTGGCACTCACAACACATGTTTCTTTAGTACTCTTGAAGCGTTCTTTTGTATTTTAGCCTTGATAATTTCAACGTACTCCAACATTGAACTATAGTGCAGGTGGGATTTGAACATGGAACCACTGGGCTGAGCATTCGATCATTTGACCACTACATTATCTCTCAGGCACTCACAGCACAAATCTCTTAGTACTGTTGAAGTTCTGATTTGTCTTTTGGTGCTTTTGAGTTGTTCTTTTGTAGTCTGGCACAACTTTAAAGTACTCTAGCATTTGCTTCAACAACAGATGGCCTGAGACTTGACGATGGAAACTTTCTGAAAGACTGAGGGCCCTATCTTGCACGCCTTATCCCTTATGCCTAATCTTATTTTTTAAGTATTTAAAAAAAACATTTTAAGATGTTAAGAAAATGACCGATCTACATCTACACGTTAGTGCTTGTAGATCGGCTATTTTCACTATTTAGAAAAGTTTTTTTCAAAATACAATAAAAAATGCCTACTAGGCATAAAGGATAAGGTGTGCAAGATAGGGCCCTGACAATACTACACCAGTCATTCACTTAGTGCTTTTGATGTGTTTGTTTAAATATGTTAACATTCACAGCACTTTTGTATTTAACTACAGTAGGTCTGGGAAGTGTTCTTTTGGACATACCAGCAAAGCCCAGCTTACTAGCTTGGCTTTGCTGGTCATTCCAGCAAACCAGCAAGACTAGCCTGACCAGTTTGTCCAGTTAAGACCTGGGCCCTATTCCTCGAAAGGTAAATTAAATAAGCCTGGCCTAAAGTCAAATCCAGGCTTGACAAAGTCGGGTCCGTATAGCCTGGTTTATTCGGTTCCATGAACGCAAAGCCAGGCTGAAAAGGAGCGACTTTGTCGAGCTAGACCAAACCAGGCTGTGTCGAGCCAGGATAATGAAGCCAGGCTTCAAGCATTTCTATAAAAGACCATGAAAGTCGATAGCAGAATCCTTGAACTTGACCAATCATGGAGTCCAAAACCAGAGCAGCGTTCTTCTCTGTGGCTGAACAGCAGCACTGCAGCAGCTCATGAAATCATACAAGGAAGTAAAATGTATTTAAGCAAGAAAGGAAACGCGACCGCAATAAATAGATCCAGGGAGAAAGCGTGGCAAAGTATTGCAAGCACATAGAGTGTGTGTGTGTGTGTGTGTGTGTGTGTGTGTGTGTGTGTGTGGGGTTGTGTGGTTGTGTGTGGTTGTGTGTGTGTGTGTGTGTGTGTGTGTGTGCGTGCGTGCGTGTGTTTGCAACGGGACGGGACGGGGGGGCAACGGGACGCCCGGGAATGGGGGGTGACCGCGACGGGGGCCGCGACGGGACGCACGACGGGACGCACGGAGGAGGGGGGGGGGGGTTGACGCGCAATAACCCCACATTTGCAAGACCACTTTGGTTTGGGTTGTGTAGTTACCTTGCCATCATGATGTAACTCCAAAGGTGGACAAGAAATACAAAATAATTTCTCCATTGACTAGAAATTGATAATTTAAAATATGCTCCTCATTGACAAACATTCAGTGAGACTCTTTTAAACCTGTAACTAATATTTATATATATATATATATATATATATATATATATATATATATATATATATATATATATATATATATATATATATATATACGTCAGACATTTTTTATAATATTTAAAAAAATCTGTAATATATTATCAAACATCTAACAACAATATGAACTATAGTATTAACAGAGTGACAATGACATATCACATGAGTCATTGTGAAACAATTATGATTCATGGTCACACACTATTTCAGTAATATAATTAATTTGATTATATCTTATTGTATTTATTTCATTTTATTTGAATGCAGGGTCATTAAAATGAGTCCATATATACAAACACATGTTTTGAATTAACTGTAGAAAAACTTGAAGAACACTGGATTAAGTAAGCTTGGCTGTTAGCCTGCTCCTGACCAGGCTAACTTCACAGATAAATTGCCATGGTAACTAAGGTAGGCTTGCTTCAATTCTCTTTCGTGGAATCGGGTCATGGCTAAACTTAGCCAGGGTGAACTGGCTAAACTACTTTTTTTTTTTTTGTGATCAAGTTTTTATTTTATTTTTTTGTTCACACAGCTGGAGGATTGAACAAGCATGTCCTGCACAGTACAACTGTGCAGCTGATTCCAATATACATTTGAACTGCCCAACAAGGGGTTCTTATTTGTCCCTCCAGTTAAGAATTTCCCCTAGTCCCCACCCCCACCCTACCTGGCCCACAGGTTGAACAGACATAGACAGGGCAGATGCATTAATATATAAAATAAATACAGCAAAGAAAAAAAAACATAAGCAAAGCAAATACAGATGCAAGACTGCATAAAAAGGGAAAAAATAATAATCAATAGTTATGTATGGTGTTAATAGCATGATTTAAGTTTCTCCAGTGCTATGGCTAAGGTAACAAGCATGTTTTCTTCCCATTGGTTCGAGCTATAGAGAGTTCCAGGGAGATCATGTCCATTAGTGCGAGTATCCATTGTGAAGCTTCTATTTTATGGGGAGGTTTCCATCTTAGGACCAGCAGCTTTTTCGCAGCTGTCAGCCCCAAGAGTAGAAGTCTTCTTTGTGGCATTGTCAACCCGATCGTTGAATCATCATTCAACATTAAAATATTAGGTAAGAGGGGGATAGGAATTCCCATTACCTCAGATAATACTTGTGAAACTCTGAACCAAAAATAATTCACATCTGGGCACTCCCACATCATGTGCATATATGTTCCTAATTTGTTGTTGTTACATAGTATGCAAATGGGTGTTGTACAGAGCTGGAGTTGAAAACGTTTCCTTGGAGTCAAATAGAATCTATGGATAAATTTGAAATTCAACATTTGATAGTTATAATTTCGTGATGAGAGAGAGACATTTTCCCAAACTCTTTTCCAATTGACCGACTGCTGCCAATTTTTTAAGTCAACATTCCAGACGGTAGACACACCCATTGGTGGGCATGTGGATTCTCTCAATTTCTTATACAAATAGGACACAATACCCTCACATTTAGGAACATTAGTTAAGTGGTTAAGGAGTATATGTACAGGTAGAGCATTTTTCCACGGGATCCCCTGTGCTTGAATGACTGCCCTTAATTGTAAATAAAAAAAGAAAGAGAATGATGGTAAGCCATAACTGTTCTTGAGATCTTCAAATGATCTTAAACCCTCATTATTAAATATATCAGAAAGAGTATGGATGCCGCAGCTGGACCAAGATGGAAAGAACAAGGGTTTGCGCTCCAAGCACAATAACATATTTTTAAAGATTGGTGTATGTGTATGCCATCTGACATTCCACTTTCCAATTTTTTCGGCTTGCTGCCATGTGTGAATAGAGTGAGATATGATAGGACCAAATTTTAACTGGCAGTATTTGTTGGACAAACCACTGAACAGAACTTCATTTAATTTATAAGGGGTAATTATACTTCGTTCCATCATAAGCCATGGGATATTCTCTTCTTGGGAAAACCATCTCTCAAGTGAGCGAATGGCAAAGGATATGTGATATAACTCAAAGTTTGGTAATTCGAATCCACCTTTTTGTTTACTCTGGTAAAGAATTGTGTTTTTTAACCTTGGTCGTTCCCCCTTCCAAATAAATTTTGTAACAAGGCCCTGTATCTGACTCCAATAACGGGGAGGGGTAGGTAATGGGAGCATACTGGAAATAAAATTAACTCTTGGTAATATGTTCATATTTATGATGGATATTCGACTGCTTAATGACAATTTTTGATTGAACCATCTGTCCAGGTCGTTGCAAACAGAGTGACGTAATGTTTTGTAATTGGCAGTGGCAATTCTGTCAATAGATGAAAAAATATTTATTCCTAGGTATTTAAATGTAGAGACCTGAGGTATTTCTGTTTGCAGTCCTGGACAGATAGATGCCTTACCTAGGGGTAAAAGAGCGCATTTCTTCAAATTAATTTTATAACCTGAAAAATTACTGTATGAAGAAAATATTTCCATAATCTGTGGTAAGTCACATGGTGCATTCCCTAGGTAGAGTAAAATATCATCTGCATACATAGATATATGATTGCAAATATTCCCCACCATTATCGGGGTTATTGTTTGTAACTGACGTATTTTCTGTGCTAATGGTTCGAGTGAAATCGCGAATAGGAGCGATGAGACCGGACAACCTTGCGGAGAACCTCTGCTAACTGAGAATAGGGATGATAAGTGGTTACCAGTCAGTACCTGAGCAAGTGGGTTTTTGTATAACGTTTTTAACATACTTAAAAATTGATTGCCAAAACCCATGCGCTTTAATGTAAACCACAGAAAGTTCCATTCCAAGCGGTCAAAAGCCTTGTCTCCATCAATCGATGCAACTGCCGGGGAGGGGAATTAGCTGCGGAGGATATTATATGTAACAATCTTCTGACATTGTCAGTCGCTAGTCTGCTTTTTACAAAACCTGTTTGGTCAGGGTGCACTAATTTAGGAATGATGTCATCTAATCTGAGAGCTAAAGTTTTTGCGAATAATTTCTTGTCTGAGTTTAATAAGGATATTGGTCTATAACTTGCACAAAGTGTGGGGTCTTTACCAGATTTACATAGAAGTGATATGATGGCTGTCTTAACATCTCTGTTAAAAGAACCTTCCTGAAGAGCTTTATGGAACATATCAAGTATTAGAGGACCAAGTTCATCCCAAAATGTGAGATAGAATTCTGGCGGGATACCGTCCAGTCCAGGTGATTTGCCCTTTTTCATTCGTTTTAATGAAAGGAGTATTTCCTCTGTTGTAATTTGAGTGTCGAGATTGTTTTTCTCCTCAGCTGACAGGGTTGGTAGCTCTAAGTCCCTAAAAAAAGAATTCATTCTTTCTGAAGAGTCATTAATTTCACTTTCATATAAAATTTGATAATATTTTTCAAATTGTTTGTTAATTAATAAGGGGTCATGTAAAAGGGAGCCATCTTCTGCCTGTATTGAGTATCTGCCAAACGGTCGTTATTGCGCAATTTACTAGCTAATAAAAAACTTGGTTTACTTCCATCGAGATAATGAGATTGTCTCGATCTGTGAATTAAAAACTCTGTCCTCTTTGCAATGATTCCATTTAACTGGACTTAAACCATTAATATTTCCCTATTTCTTTCGGCTGAGAATCTAACATGTTGCTGGTGAATTAATAAAGCATAGGTTTGTTCCAGATTGGTGATTTCTTTTAGTCGTGCTCTATTTTGTGCTGATGCGAACGATATTGAATTATTCCTTATAAATCCCTTCGTGGCATCCCACAAAATCCGGACATCAGAAACAGAGTCTTTGTTAAAACGTAGGAATTCTTTCAGGGAGTTTCTAAACTGATCGCAAAATAAGGAATTCTGCAGAAGAGTGGTGTTAAACCTCCATCGGGTTGCACGATTGGGGTTTTTATCGAGCATTATAGTGCATAAATTAGCATGGTGGTCAGATAATGACATATATACTATTTCTGCCTTGGAGGTCATGTGTGTTATTTTAGAAGAAACAAGCACAAAGTCAATTCTAGAGAAAGAACGGTGTCTTCCGGAGTAGTAGGTATAGTCCTTTTTATGAGGATTATACTTGCGCCATATATCTACAAGAGCATAATGGTGCATCAAATTTTTCACCGCACGGGTGCTTGGTGAATTAACATTGGTAGATGTTCTATCTATGCCTTCCATGGCTGCATTAAAGTCGGCTCCCAAAATTATTTGAAATTCATTCATTTCGTTAATGATAGAACACAGAGATGAAAAAAATAAGCTATCATATGTATTGGGCGCGTACACTGAAATAAATGCAATTTTTTCTCCATTAATAACTGTTTTTACATAAGCAATTCTTCCCTCTTGGTCTTTTCCCTTTTTAATAATGCTGATCTTAAGGTTTGACCGAAGTAGAATAATCACTCCTTTTGTTCTGTTTTTAGCTGCAGAAAAGGCTGCTACCTTAAAGTCAGCATAGTTAAATTTACAGATATCTTGGTGTAGCAAATGTGTTTCCTGCAATAGTGCAATATCTACAGCCTTTTCTCTTAAAATGTCCAAGCATCCACAGCGTTTTTTAACATCGTTGATGCCCTGAACATTCCACGAGAATACATTCAATCTAACCATAATTCGTATTTATGATAGTATTTAAACAGGTAATATTCAAAGTAGGTAAGAGCACAACAATAGTCATGATAGAAAAAAGAACAAAACGAGGTGAATATAAGAACATTTTTAAATTGCTAAACAAAAACCAGCTCAAAGTAAAAAAACAATGAAAAAATAAATCCCCAATCCATTCACTGTTCAACCTGCCCTCCCCGTTTCCCTCCCTCCCTCCTAATCCCGAATAAGACAAATAAGCTGCTATTTTAAGAGCAGAAAATATATTGCAAAGATAAATTATTGTCCTGCATTGACTCTTATAACTCCGCCTCATCTATGCGGAGGTGCAACACGTCAGTAGTGAGAACGGGAAGCGCTTTTCCGCACCGCTTCATTAATTAATTGAATGATTCCCCACGTTAACCATATTACATTTAAGTATATATACAAATATTCGTTTACTGAGTAATTATGGCGTAATGGCCTGCTAAGTGCAGTTTCAAGGGGGAACATCAATACAAAAAGAAAAAGAGAGAAATTTAAACATTATAATTTAGGTGTGTCTGTCATACCCAGTTAGCTGTGTGGCTAAACTAATCTTCAAGATAATGCAGCTTTCATGGAACCGATTCAGCCCTAATCCTGGCTAAATTAAGCCAGGATAGGCTCAAATTCACCTTTCGAGGAATAGGGCCCAGCTAAAACCAGCCAAAACCAGCAACCATCTGTAAGCTGGTTTTTGCTGGGGTTTTTTCAGCATTAGGTCGATCCTCAATTAAGGGTCACCTCACTCTCCTGCCGATCTGTCTTTTTATGCCCAGGTGCAGGTCCTTAGTCATCAAGGGCCGGGTAATCAGCCGTCAGGAAAACAAATACTAAATCAAATACTAAATCAGCACTCAAAACAACTTTTAAGGAAAGCGAACCAGCGGGGGAAATTCAGTTGCTGTGGACAGTTCAGACATAATCGGTAGGCAGGTCTGGTTATTTTAAACAAGATTTCAAATTTTATGAAATCGAGAACAATGGCTTCTATTATAGCGTGCCAACTTTCCAGGAATAGAAAGCCTGCAGTTTCTATTAGCTTGGATCAATGATGTCACTGGTAGGCAGGTTTCTAAACATTGTTTACATCTGCTTCTGCAAGTGATCACGTGAGATGAGATCATGTGGGGTGCTGCGTTGCACAATCAAGTTCAATAATCCTAATAAAATCCAATGTTTTGTGATGCGACATTTTCCTCGAATCTTGCAGTGTGTGCATGTTTGAGAATTGAGATTATAGAGAGGAGAATCGTAAGATTATTTGCATGGGCATGATGCACCGATTTTAGGATTTTATGTTCATATTTCACATGACTGCAGAGGTAATGTGTACCGATTTGTGTGAGTTTTTGACAAAATGTGTAGGAGTAGTATAGCAAAACGTAGCAAAATACAACATGGCGTAAAATCTAGTTAATGACCAGAACAAACAAATGAATTCTCTTCAATGAGCACTGAGGATTTTACAGTGTAGATTGGGGGTTCCAGTATATAGTTTAGTAAAGCCATCATCACAACAACTGCTAGCATGAGAGATTTGGCAGGAGCCGCCACTTTTGCAAGGATGCCTGTGCAAATTGGCGTTGTTAGGAATGCATTGGCAACTATGTGTAACGTCACACACAACACTCGGTCTCCGTTCTGGCCAGTCTATATAAGATGGCGAAGGTGGCTTTATACTTCCTTGTCTAACAGCAACAGAGACGGTTAGTGAGAGAGACAGAGGAGAGACAGAGGCGAGACAGAGGAGAGACAGAGGCGAGAGACAGAGAGGCGAGAAAGAGGAGAAAAAAAAGAGGGAGATAGAAAACAAAACAAAACAGCTTGAGAAGTCACGTCACCAGGTGTAATAATGGCGATGAGCAATAACGAGTGCTTTGGATGTGGCCAAACGGGTCACTGGATCAACAAGTGTCCCGATGCTGGGAAAGGGAGGGGTCGAGGGAAGGACCTGTTATGCTATCGCTGTGGTGAGCCGGGTCACTGGATCAACAAGTGTCCCGATGCTGGCAAAGGACGAGGTCGAGGGAAGGACCTGTTATGCTATCGCTGTGGTGAGCCGGGTCACGTCGCCAAGTTCTGCGAGAGGACCGAGGATGCCTGCTATAACTGCGGCCAAGAGGGCCATATTTACAGGGACTGCAGGGAAGCCAAGAAGGAGAGAGAGATGGTTTGCTACACCTGCGGTATAGCGGGTCACATAGCGCGCGACTGTAACCATGCTAACGAGCAGAAGTGCTACACCTGTGGAGGGTTTGGACACATCCAGACTGGGTGTGAGAAGGTCAAGTGTTACAGGTGTGGAGAGATCGGTCATGTGGCGGTTCACTGCGGCAAGGCTGCCGAGGTCAACTGCTTCATCTGTCAGAAGTCAGGTCACCTGGCCAAAGAGTGTACGTCCAGTGCCGTTGAAGCTAGCTGAACCCTGATAGCATGCTAAAACAACCCACACCCCCTCCCACGTATTGGCTCTTTACTGCATGATATTGTAAGACGCAAGACCTCTACAAATTTGTTTTTTTTTTCCTGTCAGGGGGTAATCTTGCAAACTGCTGGACAGATCAACACCAAATTTCTTGTGCATGTACTACATGTACATCTACTCTTTTTTTTAAACCCAAATATAGACTGGCCACAGGAAGGCTGAGCTCCTCATGGGAGTGTAACGCCATTATAAGCTCAATTCAATATTATAGGTTGAAGCAGAGACCTAATGTATCACCCCAGGAAAGAATTTGGTGAAAGTGACAAGGACAAACTCCCCTTTAAAAGGAAGAAACCTCAAGCAGAACCAGGCCTAGGAAGGGTGGCCATCTGCCTTCACCGAGACGGGGAGAGAGGGAAAAGGGGGATACAAGAATGGACAACAACAAAAATGGAGAGTGAGAGAGAAGGGACTAAAGAATGGGACAACAAACAAAACAACAGTAACAACTATAATAACAATAACAACAGTAATAACAGTCAGCGGTCAAATTCCATGGAAACCTTCCATCCGCAGCTGGGGGGTCTGCACGTGATCCATGGGAGCCTGCGAAACGAGGACAAAAACTCTGGGGAAGAGGTTCCCGAAAGTAGATTTTGTGGCATGCATTGATGGAGCATCGGCCACACAAGAAGGGGAGAGGGAGAGGAGAAGGGAGGAGGGGAAAGGATGTAGAATGGAGAGGGAATGGAGAGGAGAGGAGAGAGGGAGAGGAGGATGGGATGGGATGGGAAGAGATGGAGAGGGGAGAGGAGGAGGAGGGGATGAGAGGACAATGGAAGAGCAAAGATGGAGATGGAGAGGAGAGAGGAGGAGGAGGGGATAAGAGGACAATGGAAGAGGAGAGAGGAGGAGGGGATGAGAGGACAACTGAAGAGGAGAGAAAGGATGGAGATGGAGAGGGTGGAGAGAAGGGAGAGAGGAGCTTGGTGAGCCATGGGGAAAGTCCACCAGCAATCTACTGGTTTTCTCCTAGTTCCCGTTACTGAAGTATAGTAAAGTACAGCACAGTACACTAGTAGACACCATCTATTTACAGCATGACTCTGCAGGAGGCTAGCCGTCTATAAGAGGGTCAGTGTGTGTGCTGTGTGTCCGGAGCTAATCTCACAAATGTCAAATGTCTTGTGCAAACTGCCAGTAGGCCAAAGAGGTACCTACACTGATTTTCCTTCACATATGTTTTATGCTTTTTAAACATTTTGTAATATATCTCTGCTGTCCAGCCTGAAACCGCTAACTCCAAAACGCTCATTGTTCAGGAAACGAGAAAACAAAAATATAAAAAAAATATATATAATATTTTCAGGAAATGAAGAAAACCTTATATTAAAACAAATCAATACTGCCTCATCAAAGTTGGTATAGTGACTTTATATATTTTCAGATACTTGCATGTGTCATTATATTATCAACACTTTACCCAAATCGCGGGTAAATCAACACTACCCAGCGCTAGTGGAGTTAGTAGTTTCAGACGAGCAGAAATCAAGCTGAAATGGAGTTATTGTCCAAACAATAGCTCCACTCGCTGCTGAGGGAGAGGTTTCAGCGCGACAGAAATGCTATGAACGCTTTTCTTCTTGTCACATTGCTCTCCTCATTAAACACTTCATAGATTTTAGAAATATAATTACTTGTTTTCATAACATTAGCGTCAGTGCTAAGTTTGATAAACAGGTACACTGCATAGTTTTAACAGACTACGGGGAGTGTGTTTACGTGACCCTCCTCCTGGCTCACTGCGCAGCGCGCTCTACTCATGCTGTGAAAAAGCAGCATTGGAGAGGGGGGAGTTTGTTTTTGACGGACAGTTTGAGGATCCAATGGAGTTGGGAGTTTTCGTCAGAGGCGCTTTTTAATACTTTTCATTGGTTCAAATGTTTTGATTTTTTACACAGACGTAAAGGGTGTTCAATAGCGTTGGTTTATGAAAAAAAAAAAGAAGTTGAAAATGGAGTTAGCTGGTTCGTCCCGCACACCGACGATATACAATATTCCGTCATTGTCAGCAGGTATGTGAATTGTGGAATTTGTATGAAAGTACCGTGTAAGATGTTTTTATTTTATATATATATATTCGATTTTAAAATTCATTGCACAATATGCAATGTCAATAGGCGATAGGAAAGCAAAAACCTATAGCGAAACTGAAAGCATCAAGCAAAATGCATGTATGTTTTTGTTTTGCAATAATGTCTTTATTTTTAAAAGATGTGTAATAGTTTGGGTGAAGTAGGCTAGTATTAAAAATAATCTAAACGTGTTATATTTTATTATGAAGTTTGGGGCATCTTCTGACAAAGATCATAACGATGATGATGATGTTTATTGAAACTATGTAATTTATGCCTCTGCTCTTCTTTCATTAGGAAGAATAGTCGCTGGATCTGTGGATCCAGCGACTATTGTGTCACAAGTAAGAGCAGATATAGAGTGACACCTACAGGACGCTAGTTCAACTACACTCTATTGCCTATTCAGTTGACCCATAGCCTCGGAAACCCATGCATTTTTTTTTGTTACAAAAAAGAAAAGCCTGGGGGAGCGATGCACGAACGATGGTCTTGGACCTTGTTATCTCCCTACCAATCAGAGTGCAGAGGGGCGTCGCTCTAAATTTGGTGACGTCAGCGTGTTCCGTGCACAGGCCGAGGGGGGGAGGGGAGGGGAGGCGGGGACATAGATTGGTGAATCAATAGGAAGCCACGCACAAATCCAGGCGGCTGTGTTTGGGTCCGCCCTTCAAGACCATGGATTGAGCTCGTAGCCTCAGGCTAGTTGACCCATGACCTAACAAAGTCATGTGAATATTTTTGTTTTAGGCATTAGTAATACCTAAAATAAAAATATTCACATGCAATACCGAATTACTGTACCTTGCCCAGAGTGGCTGACTCACTCACTTTTTACTTTTACATGAAATCACACACACACACACACACACACACCCAAACACACACCCAAACACACACACACACACACACACACACACACACACACACACACACACACACATAAGGGTGTTGCAAGGGGACAACCTCAGACCCTTCCCCTTCATTATCACACCTTAGGAAGTCTAGAACGGGGGTTCTCAAAGTGGGGTCAGGGGTCCTTCAGGGGGTCCCCAGTAAAATGTGTTAATATAGCATCACAATAATTTGAACCACTTTATCCATTTATGTGTTGGCTATTCAACAATAGCAGCTATACAAGCTCGCAGCTCGTCACTTCGGGCCGCACTGCGAGCTTGTCCATCTGCTATTTTTGAAAGTTTTTGAAAAATCTTGAAATGTTGAATGATAAAAAAAAAAGTAACACAAATCTTCTCTTCTGGGGGTCCCTGGCACAAATCATTCTCAGATGGGGGTCCATGGACAAATATATCATTTTGGGGGTCGAAAACGTTTAAATGCTGTAGCCCTAACACACCAATGATCTGCCTGCTATCTGACCATGTAGTGCAGGCACATCTTGGGCAAGAATGCGCCCCACTGGAAGTCTCGCTAGCGTAATATTGTTGTACAGCGACATTCGACCAAACCCCGCCCTGCCGCCCTGCGATTGGCTGAATACAAAAACGAGAAAACAAGGACTCCGCCCCAGAGGGGACGGTGGGGGCATTTACAGTCTAATACAGACCAAAACCCTAGTATTGCATCTGGTCTCGTGGCGTGCCTCACTAGGCGTTAGAGTGTCTGCTGAGGCTCGAGATTGAATCCCGCTGGGGGCACTCTTTTTCCGACAACTGCAGACAACTTTTTTTTGGCTAATAAAGTATAGTTTTGGACCATGACGGAGGCGCGCCGACTCAGCAGACCTTGAGGCCGAGGAGTCACGCCCTCGCGCCTCCAGGCGCGAGTGCCCGCGACGACCGGCCGATGGTCTGCTAGTCGACTAAGCGCCGTCCGAGTTATGTACCACAGAATAGTAAATGATGTTGTGGGGACTGCGTTTGCCCCAACTGTCACTCAAAGTGACCACTGGCCAATCACAGCGCGACTTTTCCGGGTCTGGGGCGGGTCTTGGCAGAATGTCGGTGCATATCACTATCACGCGTCTCGCTAGACGATATTGAAATCTCGAGATTGAAATCTCGTCTAGCGAGACTTCCGGTGGGGCGCATTCAAGACAATCACGTTGCATAGTGTTCTGTCACTATGAACGTCACACAAAAAAAAGAAATAAACTATCAAAATGTGCGATCTAGCGCAAGGCCTATTGGCGCACGTTTTTAGCTGTGGGGGACCCGGGATGTAGTTATGGAATTTCTCTACTGTACCATTCATCCTAGGATATCATAACATCATAGAAAAGGTAAGAAAACCATGGTCCAACATTCCCCTTTAATAACTTCCTCATGGACCATCCACCTCTACTCCTACAACAATGACGCAATGCGCTGAAAGGAGTCAGTGACTTAAAATTCCTGGACTCATGGATCAACTTGACAGAGCAAGACCTTTAAACCTTCTCAAAGTGGGGTCCTTGGGGGGGTTCCAGGGGGTCCCCAGCAAGGTTAGTTAATATAGCATGACAATCATTTTGACCACTTTATCCATTTATATGTTTGCTATTCAAAAATGGCAGATCTACAAGCTCACTTTGTGAAGCGCTGCGAGCTTGTAGATCTGTTTTGACCATTTTTGCGGTCGGATCTGTGGCTCTGGACAACCGGATCTCTGTGTCTGTCAGTCCTTGCCCCCCCCCCGTTTCCTGAGAGGTAAAGGTGGGCGGTTATGTCTGAATGAACTCTGTCCAGTCTGATCTTATCTTTCCCTGTTGCATGCTGTAAAGTAGGCCTGCATGGCACACCAGCATCCATTACTTTGACATGTAAACTCTGTGTTGTGCTAATGGGACTTATGCCTGATTTCTTTCTGCAAAGGATTAGCTGGACAGAGTTCTTTCAGACATAACCCCCCACGATGGTCCTTCAGTACCTTGATGGCATGTCTGTAGCAGAGGCAACCGATCAAGCACAGCACACCATTGCGCCAAGTCACCTTCGAGCCATCAGCAGGTGTCTTCTATTGCTTTTCAATTGTTCTTTTGTATTGTAGCCTTGAAAATTCCAAAGTACTCCAACGTTGAACTATATATGAGGACATGGATTTGAACATGTAACCTCTGTGCTGAAAGTCAGATCTTTAGACCACTACACTACCTTTGGCACTCACAACACATCTTTCTTTAGTACTCTTGAAGCGTTCTTTTGTATTTTAGCCTTGATAATTTCAAAGTACTCCAACATTGAACTATAGTGCGGGTGGGATTTGAACATGGAACCACTGGGCTGAGCATTCGATCATTTGACCACTACATTATCTCTCAGGCACTCACAGCACAAATCTCTTAGTACTGTTGAAGTTCTGATTTGTCTTTTGGTGCTTTTGAGTTGTTCTTTTGTAGTCTAGCATTTGGTTCAACAACAGATGGCCTGGGACTTGACGATGGAAACTTTCTGAAAGACTGAGGGCCCTATCTTGCAACGCCTTATCCCTTATGCCTTATCCCTTATGCCTTATTTAAGTATTTTTTAAAAACATTTTAAGATAGTGAAAATAACCGATCTACATCTACACGTTAGTGCTTGTAGTGTAGATCGTCTATTTTCACTATTTAGAAAAGTTTTTTTCCAAAATACAATAAAAAATACCTTCTAAGATTAGGCATAAGGGATAAGGCGTGCAAGATAGGGCCCTGAGAATACTACACCAGTCATTCACTTAGTGCTTTTGATGTGTTTGTTTAAATATGTTAACATTCACAGCACTTTTGTATTTAACTACAGTAGGTCTGGGAAGTGTTCTTTTGGACTTACCAGCAAAGCCCAGCTTACTAGCTTGGCCTTGCTGGTCATTCCAGCCAGCCAGCTGGCTGACTGGTTGACCAACTATACTGACAAACCAGCAAGACTAGCCTGACCAGTTTGTCCAGTTAAGACCAGCTAAAACCAGCCAAAACCAGCAACCATCTGTAAGCTGGTTTTTGCTGGGGTTTTTTCAGCATTAGGTCGATCCTCAATTAAGGGTCACCTCACTCTCCTGCCAATCTGTCTTTTCATGCCCAGGTGCAGGTCCATAGTCATCAAGGGCCGGGTAATCAGCAGTCAGGAAAACAAATACTAAATCAAATACTAAATCAGCACTCAAAACAACTTTTAAGGAAAGCAAAAGTGTCTTGCAGTGTGTGCATGTTTGAGAATTGAGATTATAGAGAGGAGAATCGTAAGATTATTTGCATGGGCATGATGCACCGATTTTAAAATCCTTTAGGATTTTATGTTCATATTTCACATAGTATAGCAAAACGTAGCAAAATACAACATGGCGTAAAATCTAGTTAATGACAAGAACAAACAAATGAATTCTCTTCAATGAGCACTGAGGATTTTACAGTGTGGATTGGGGGTTCCAGTATATAGTTTAGTAAAGCCATCATCACAACAACTGCTAGCATGAGAGATTTGGCAGGAGCCGCCACTTTTGCAAGGATGCCTGGGCAAATTGGCGTTGTTAGGAATGCATTGGCAACTAAGTGTAATGTCACACAACACTCGGTCCGTTCTGGCCAGTCTATATAAGATGGCGAAGGTGGCTTTATACTTCCTTGTCTAAAAGCAACAGAGACGGTTAGTGAGAGAGACAGAGGAGAGACAGAGGCGAGAGACAGAGAGGCGAGAAAAAAAGAGGGAGATAGAAAACATAACAGCTTGAGAAGTCACGTCACCAGGTGTAATAACGGCGATGAGCAATCACAAGTGCTTTGGATGTGGCCAAACGGGTCACTGGGTCAACAAGTGTCCCGATGCTGGGAAAGGGCGGGGCAAAGGACTAGGTCGAGGGAAGGACCTGCCCTGCTATCGCTGTGGTGAGCCGGGTCACTTCGCCAAGTTCTGCGAGAGGACCGAGGATGCCTGCTATAACTGTGGCCACGAGGGCCATATTTACAGGGACTGCAGGGAAGCCAAGAAGGAGCGAGAGATGGTTTGCTACACCTGCGGTATAGCGGGTCACATAGCGCGCGACTGTAACCGTGCTAACGAGCAGAAGTGCTACACCTGTGGAGGGTTTGGACACATCCAGACTGGGTGTGAGAAGGTCAAGTGTTACAGGTGTGGAGAGATCGGTCATGTGGCGGTTCACTGCGGCAAGGCTGCCGAGGTCAACTGCTTCATCTGTCAGAAGTCAGGTCACCTGGCCAAAGAGTGTACGTCCAGTGCCGTTGAAGCTAGCTGAACCCTGCTAGCATGCTAAAACAACCCACACCCCCTCCCACGTATTGGCTCTTTACTGCATGACATTGTAAGACGCAAGACCTCTACAAATTAGTTTGTTTTTTCCTGTCAGGGGGTAATCTTGCAAACTGCTGGACAGATCAACACCAAATTTCTTGTGCACATACTACTTGCAGTAGGCCAAGAAGGCCAACAAGTACATCAACTTTTTTTTTTACCCAAATATAGACTGGCCACAGGAAGGCTGAGCTCCTCATGGGAGTGTAACGCCATTATAAGCTCAATTCAATATTATTGAAGGTTGAAGCAGAGACCTAATGTATCACCCCAGGAAAGAATTTGGTGAAAGTGGCAAGGGCAAACTCCCCTTTAAAAGGAAGAAACCTCAAGCAGAACCAGGTCTAGGATGGGTGGCCATGCATCTGCCTTCACCGAGACGGGGAGAGAGGGAAAAGGGGATACAAAAATGGACAACAACAAAAATGGAGAGTGAGAGAGAAGGGACTAAAGAATGGGACAACAAACAAAACAATAGTAACAACTATAATAACAATAACAACAGTAATAACAGTCAGCGGTCAAATTCCATGGAAACCTTCCATCCGCAGCTGGGGGGTCTGCACGTGATCCATGGGAGCCTGCGAAACGAGGACAAAAACTCTGGGGAAGAGGTTCCCGAAAGTAGATTTTGTGGCATGCATTGATGGAGCATCGGCCACACAAGAAGGGGAGAGGGAGAGGAGAAGGGAGGAGGGGAAAGGATGTAGAATGGAGAGGGAATGGAGAGGAGAGGAGAGAGGGAGAGGAGGATGGGATGGGATGGGAAGGAGAGGGGAGAGGAGGAGGAGGGGATGAGAGGACAATGGAAGAGCAAAGATGGAAATGGAGAGGAGAGAGGAGGAGGAGGGGATAAGAGGACAATGGAAGAGGAGAGAGGAGGAGGGGATGAGAGGACAACTGAAGAGGAGAGAAAGGATGGAGATGGAGAGGGCGGGGAGAAGGGAGAGAGGAGCTTGGTGAGCCATGGGGAAAGTCCACCAGCAATCTACTGGTTTTCTCCTAGTTCCCGTTAGTGAAATATAGTAAAGTACAGCGCAGTACACTAGTAGACCATCTATTTACAGCATGACTCTGCAGGAGGCTTGCCGTCTATATGTGTATGTGTGTGCTGTGTGTCCGGAGCTAATCTCACAAACGTCAAATGTCTTGTGCAAACTGCCAGTAGGCCAAAGAGGTACCTACACTGATTTTCTTTCACATATGTTTTATGCTCATTTTGTTTCATTTATTGTATTTATTGTATTTATTTCATTTATTTCATTTATTTTATTTTTCTCCTAAAAAGCATGAATGCATGTTCTAGCTCCAACATACTGTCAAGAAGACTTTTAAAGTTAACCTTTAGCCAGGACTTTCTTTTCTTTGAAATGTTTCATCTTTTTGGAAATATTAAACTTAATATTTTGGGATATGACATCCATCGCAAAAAAAACACAACTTTTTATTTACATGGAACCTCCTGGTGTCAAAAGATTGAGCCCACACCGTTTCTCTAGAAACAGTACCTATTTGTTTTCTTTGATCCTCCCTTTTCCAATGGACTGGGAGGGCTTTCAGCCTTGGGACCAGCCAAATCAGAGCAAAGAATACAAGGAGGAGAATAGAAATGGAAATGGAGAGGATATACAGCCAGAGAACAAACAGACGAGAGAGGGGGACACAGAGGTAGAGAGAAAGAAGAGAGACAGAGAAGAGGAAGATAGAGACATCATTTGTGGCATAAGTGCACAGTACATTTTTTGCCATCAATTTTATCAGATTTATTAAAAATACATTGTATCTCTTATTTCTTTTCCCAGATTGCATTTTTGGTGAAAACAAGCTATATCCCACTGCCGATAACTAAAGAACGGAATATCGCGGTTAGTTTTTTTTTCCCGAATGATAGAACAGACCCTCGTCTTTCCCCCCAGATATCTGTTGTTTACATCTTCTTTGAAAAAACATTTCTGTGGGTCTCGGAAGATTAGTAAAAGCGGTGGCGGATTAATTAATTAACTCCTTGCAGTCAATGTGTTAAGATGAGTGACTCTCCCCCCAAGAGTGAAATGGATGGATTTTCAGTTTTGACAGATGAAGAAATTCAGAGACTCTGACAAGACTTGCAAAAGTTACCCCTGGCACCACGGACACGTGCAGATTTACATGCAGAGTTTCTGCCTTTCAAGTTATGCATCTTAACCACGCCATGGCTTGCTTGCCCTCTCAAACAATTGGACTAACATTTCCACCCGTTCACACATCCTGATGACAACGTACGTCTATCAGTACATTTTTTGCCTGACCCTGTGGGGTCCTCTACATCAAAGGACCCCCATTATATTTTTTTCTTTTTGTTTATTTCTTTTTTTACTTTTCATAACTTTAAGGTCTGATTGGGTAAATATAGAGATATGTGACAAAATAGTCCATTACATTACTCATGTAATAGACTGACCACATAACCACATGGAAGCCACACCGTTCTTTTGTTGTTGTTGTTGCTGTTGTCAGATGTATCCAAAATGGATGTTCTTATATTGTTTGCTGCTATTGTTGGAGACTAGAGGTTCGCACCTACGTTGCACCACTGACCCATATATGGAGATCTCTGTATCTGACAGTCCCTTCTTTGCCCATATATGGAGATCACCGATGTCATCAGTATATGCCCATATATTGGCACGGCCCCTTTCGGGCTGTATGGAGCTGACTGATTTGTTTGAATTGATTTGCATTGGCAACTCCTTATATGGTTATGGCTGAGTCATAGTGACATGAGTGTGACGACGTGGTTTCCTTTTCTGGGGTTGAAAATAGTAACATTGGCACACCCCATTGAATATTTGCTTTCTCTGTACCTTTGGTCAGACTGTTTCTGTTCTTCCGATTTCCCATATTCCATCCTCATTGCCTATGGTTTCCAAAGTTTGCAGGATTGGTCCGTTTTGAACAAAAAGCCTCAAACTGTGCATGCAGCTTGCGATTTCCGTGAAATTTCACCCGCACATTCCCACTATGCCGAGGAAGAAATGCCACCCTTTTCACATTGGCCTGTTATAGCGCCACCAGCAGTTCTAATTTAGCAAAACACATTTTTGGAACAAAATGCCTCAAATCATGAATGAAGTGTCTGATTGCCGTGAAAGGCCTAAGAATAAATGGCACGGTTGGCACCCTTTTCACATTGGCCTATTATAGGCACTTTTTCTAGTTTGTTGTTTTCTCGCTGCTGCAGTTATTATTTTGTTGTTGTCATCTTGAACCCCGTCTTTCCCTCACTCTTCTTCCCCTCTGCTACGGAGTACCCGCCCTAGATAGAGCCTGGTTAGAGGAGTTCTTGCCACTGTCGCCAAATTCTTGCTCGGGGGAACGTTGGCTCTCTGCTTTTATGTCAAGGTGTCTTGAGGCAACCTATAATATTCGATTTAATTGAATTAATAATGGCGTGACTCCCATGTGGATCTCAGACTTCCTGTATTTGGGCAAGGTTTCAGCCCGATCACACTGCCATTGACTTCGATATCAAATTAAAGTAAATAAAAAAATGGCCTCTGCGCACAGAGGTAGTATACTGCGCATGCGAAACCCGTGAGAGAGTATGAACTCAAGTGAGCAGCTTCATTGAAATGCATGGCAATTGATTTCCGGTCACCAATCAGCGGTCGGGTCGAGACCCATTTTTATGTGTCAGGAGTAAATATCCCCCTTTCTTGCATTTCTTTTTTTCCTCCTTTTTTTGTTGCATTTTACATATTTTTACAGCCGTCTTTCCTCCCTCATTTAGTCTTCATGCTGATTAATTCATGCTTCATGCTGATTAATTTCCCTACTGGCTCACCAGGAGTAGGACGTAGATACTTTGTCCCTGCTGACGGGTGCCGTCCCAGTCCGTAGGAGTACGTACGTGCAGTTAACTCTATGCCTCAGATACCTTGCTGCATTTAACCGCCACATGACCAATCTCTCCACACCTGTAACATTTGACCTTCTTACATCCAGACTGGATGTGTCCAAATCCTCCACAGGAGTAGCAAACCTGCTCCCAGCTCTCCTTTTTGGGTTCCTTACAATCCTTGAAAATATGACCTGACATGCCACAGTTATAACAGGCATCTTCAGTTTTCTCACAGTCCCTGGAGACATGTCCTGGTACACCACAGCGATAACAGCGAATTATTTTTTCATAGTATTTCCCTCGACCTTGTCGGCTGTCCCTCGACTTCGTCGACAGGTTTGGAGTGGGACAGTCTTTCATCCAGTGACCCGTTTGACCACATCCAAAACACTCGTTAGTGCTCATCACTGCAACTGCTATACTCTTATTATACTTGTGTGATTCCTGCTGTTTTCTTCCCCTTTTGTCCTTCAGCCACTTTCTCTCCACCTACTTTGTTGTTCTCTTCGACAAAGACGTGTGGAGCTGTCTTCAGCAATTTATATAGGCTGACCAGAATGGAGACGGCGTATTGCGTGTGACGTCACACACAGTTGCCAGGCATTCCTAACAACGCCGATTAGCGCAGGAGTCATGCAGAAGTCGCGGCTCCTGCCAAATCACTCATGGTTGCAATTGTTGCGATGATGTTCATTCGGGGCTACCGATCCTAAGGGCTTTCCACTTCAGTCAAATAATTTCATTCACAACATTTAAAACGAACTCCTGAATGGTTGTCCACATCTAGTGCCATGGTTACTGGTGGAATTGCTATGTGAGATGACCAGAACAAATAAATTGTACAATGCAATGTGACAAAGTCTAGTTTGCGATGAAGCATAATAGCAGATTTGTCTAGCCTTCAGGCTAAGATTTTTCTGGTACCCAGGCTAACTGCTGCATGGGTGCCTGTGCAAATCTGCATCGTTAGGGGCATACTTGGGAATGTGTCATTTGTGATGTCACACACAACAAATAACACTCTCTAGCTCTGGTTTATAAGTGAAGATTTCCTTTAGATGTTGACTTTGTCTGAATTTAACATATCTGCAAGACAGAGCCATAAGAGACAGAGAGAGTGACAGTGACAGGTGACAGGGAGAACTACTTTTTGCAACACATTTCAGTGCCATAAACGTGCAGCGTGACAAATAAATCATAATTTAAACAAGCTTGGAGACGGGAGTTTAATATGAGAGACTCTCTGAGCTCTCCCCCGGAGAGGGAAGTGGATGATTTTCAGTTTCGGCAGATGAAGAAATTAAGAGTTTTTGACAAGCCTGCAGATTTGCCAAAATATAGATCTAGCTTGCTTGCCCTCTCAAATAAATTTGGACTAACATTTGTTGGTCTAAACAAAATGCTGAAAGTCTACTGGACTTCAGACATTCTCGCCGTGGATGTCCTTGATGGCAACTCCAACGTTATCATAGAAGGGCTGAAGGGGATAGTGGAATTGGATGTGCAGATGTCCATGCATCATGTGGCCCTCAGCAGTGATGATCGGACCCTGTCAGTGTGTGGCGTGACTGAGGAGGGGCTGTTGATTAACTTCTATGACACCTGTGCCTTCCTGAACAAAGCCAACAAAAATAAGTTACCTTTTGCATGTATAAGGCCACAAGTTGACCCACACATATGTGTGCAGGACCTGAAGTGGAACCCTGTCCAGGCATCCAAGCTGGCTCTCTGTCTGTCTGATGGTAGCATGTGTATTTTGGAGATTACAGACAGTGTTACAGAGGCCTACCGGCTACCTGTTTCAAATGGTGTTACATGTGTTTGCTGGAGTCCCAAGGGGAAACAAGTGGCTGCTGGGAAAAGAAACGGCACAGTCATCCAGTATTCGCCATCACTGGAGAAAAAGAAAGTGATTCCCTGTCCAAACTTCTACTCTGACAACCCGTTCAAAGCTTTGGACGTGCTGTGGCTGAGAACATACTTGTTTGCAGTGGTGTACGCTGCAGCTGATGGCTCCCCTTCCACCCCTCCCAAGCTGGTGGTGATCAGCCTTCCTAAAAAGGAAGAGAGAAGCACTGACCGCAACGTGAACTTCAATGACTTGGTGTATGGCACCTGTACTCAGAGACAGCACCACTACTTCCTCAGCCAAGTAGAGGACTGGGACATTGTTTTTGCTGCATCGGCAGCTTCCATGGAAGTCGGCTGCATTGCTTTGCAGGAGGACAAGACCAGCTGGGAGGTATGGATTCTGGGGGATGCCAGCAGGGCGGAGCTGCCTGAGTCGGACAATGACATCACTCTCCCACTTGGCGTAGCAATAGACCGAACCAGCAAGCTCGAAATAAAGATCAGCGAGGAGAAAATATTGCCCCCAGCCCCTGTCATGCTGGTCCTGTCCACAGATGGTGTGCTTTGTCCATTCACCTTAATCAACCTGAAGAAACCTGAGCAACTGGTATCTGCCCCTGTCACCATGCCCTTAGAGGGAGAGAGAATTCCCTGTGAAGGCCCTTGGACTCTAACTCCACCTAAAAACAGTCACTTGTCTGCCCTGGGACATTCATCTGCATCTGCATCAACATCATTGTTCAAACTTGGCATGCCCTCTAGTCTAGGCACCAAACACTCACCCTTGTCCTTGCAGTGTTCCACAGCTTCTGCTGCAAGCCATTCCATTTTGCTGCAGCCAATTTGTTCAGCCAAACTTGAAACCGATGTACCACCTGCTTCACTGGTACATCCTGCCCCCCCAATCACGGCACGGAGTGACAAACCCGAGTCTACTGCAGCTCTTCAGACGTTTTTATCAGTGGACACCCCAGCACCAACTTCCCAGGCTTCTACCTTAAAACCTCCCAAGTTGGCATTCTCTGAGCCCAGTAGTCTGACAATTCCTGCTCCCTTAGTTTCCAAGCCCCCTGACATGACAAACACAGTAGTGCCTCCACTCCCAACCAACATACACACCACTGTGGACCAGAAACCGTCCCCATCACCCCAGTCCACTGCCACTGCCACTGCCGCTCAGCCAGTCCTTAGTGTTGAGGCCCTGGGGAAACAGCTTCAACTGAAAGAAGACTCTGATCCCATTATGTTGGGCACACTGGAAGAGATTAGACACTTTCAGAAAGAGCTGGATGACTTGAAGACACGCAGTGCCACGGCTGATTTTGAGGTGGGCACCACTGAGGAGATGAGGGAGCTGAGGAAGGAATTAAAAGACCTCCATGTATTCACGCTTGAAATCAAGGAGACCACAGAGTCTATCCACAATGACATTGGCACACTTAAGACCAACTTGCTGGAGGGCTTTGCAGGGGCAGTGGATGCCAAGTCCCAAATTAAGCTTGGCAAAGATAGAAACTACCTGCAACTTCTGTGCAAGAAACCTCTTGATCCTCGTAGTGAAGAGCAGCTTAAGGAAATCCGCAGGCTGTACCAGTCTGTCGTGTTTGCTGTGGAGGATGTCAATGATGTCCTGGATTTGGAATGGGAGAAACACCTGGAGAAAAAGAAAAAACAGAAAGACATGGTGCTCCCAGGACGTGAGACTCTCTTCACCACACTGAAAAACAACTTGTACATCATTAGTCAGCAGAAGAGCAGACTGGATCAGCTGACCAAGGAACTCAGCTCTCTGCACCTCTACAACACAACCTCAACTCAGATCACTGACACACCAGAACCACAGAGACAGATGACCACAGATACACCTGCTGGATTGGACAATGAGCTAGAGAGCTTGAAGGATGCCCTCTTGAACTTCAAACTGGATGTTACCCCTCCAAAAAGCACCACCAAATCCCCAGTGAAGATATCCTCAGCAAAACAGTCCCAGCTGCATAACTTTCTCTCTAAGGGAATGCATCGAGTTCACTCCACTGCACCAGCCAACCTGAATCGCTCTGCCTTCCTCTCCACTAAAAGATGTGAAGACTTGATAGGTGTGAGCTTTACACAATCATCATCACAATCCCTGGGCGTACACCCCACCAACCTGGAGTGTGAGGAAGAAAGAGAGGAGTCCAGAGAGGGGAGTAACTATGGACAGCAGCAGTCATCACCTGCAGACAGTCCATTTGGTTCAGACTCAGCAAACACTGTATGCCCTTCTGCTGGTGGGGTTTTCAGTGGCCTGGGTGGTAAACCCATTGAAGACGCGGCCATAAAGAGCCCACTTGGTACCACTGCATCCCCAGTGCCATTTGGTCAGTCAAGTCAGTCTGGTGCCACAAGCCTTCTTGGAAACAGTAGTTCCAAGACATTTGGGTTTGGACAGACCTCCTCTGGTGAGGAGAAGCCTAGTGGAACAATCAGCACAGACAAAGGGAGTGTAGCATCCCAGGGGTTTGGCTCCTTCTCTACACCCGCAAAACCAAGTGGTTTTGTCAGGGCCCCAGTCTTCTCACCTGCATTGAACGGTGCAGTCCCATTAGATTCAAATCACTCCTTCAGTAACACCATGGGCTCCCTGGCTGCTGAGGTGATATTGCCTACCAAGAAGGCTGAACCTGTCACCATTCCCGCTCAGCAAGCTGCAGCCACAGCTGCTCTGCGTAGACAAATGGCCAGTCATAAGCCACTTATCAGTGCCTCCCTGACAGAGTCCACTCTGAAGACTGTTTCTCAAGTAGTTCAAGTTGAAGAGCTCAAGGACCAAGGACCTCCCATGCTATTGTCCACTGTCAATAATTCCACACAGCACTTTGCATCAGTGACCACCAACCAACAAAACACTGCCCAAGATATCCCAAAGACATCCACAGAAAGTGTGTCTGCTCAACAGGCAAGTTACATATTTAGTGGAGTCCCCAAACATGATACATGTGTGGCCCCATATAGCATAGCTGCTTTACTGAGCAACAGCAAAGGCTTCTCTTCAACTACACCCACTCCAGTCCTTGCTGCACCCATTGCCGCACCAGCTGAAGCATCCCCTCCACCAGAGGGTGGTTCTTTAACTGCTACAGCAGAACCCGCCCCAGAGAATATCCCTGCTCCTGTGGCACTGCCAACAACAGCCACTCCTTTTGTGGAGGCTCTTGTCCTGCCAGCCCCACCAGCCTTCCAGTCCCTGAGTTCTGACAAACCAGGTTCAATCTTCGCTCAGCCCTCCCCTGCAACAACAAGCAGCAGCACTATAGATGCCACACCACTTATGAACACAGTTTCCCCTCCATTTGTTTTTTGCAAGCCTGTTCCAGAGGTAGCAAGCTTTTCATTTGGCCAGTCAGCAGCGTTTGGAGTGAGTTCCAGTTGTCCCACCACAGGAGGTAGTGGCAGTATATTTGGAGCTCCCACAGCAAGCATTGCCAGCCCTATCTCCTTTGGTACCAGCACTACTGCCAGCACTACTGGAACAGGGCTTTTTGGTCAAAGTTCTATCCCAGTCTTTGGACAGAAGAGCACCGGTTTCGGAAAAGTGTCTGTGTTTGGCAGTAACACCACCACAACCTCATCTACTGGTTTTGGCTTGCATAGTTCTACACCAGCCTTTGGACAGCAGAGTACCGGTTTTGGACAAGGGTCTGTGTTTGGTATTAACACCACCACTACCTCACCTTCCGGAACTAGCTTTGGACAGTCCCCATCTTTTGGCAGGCCTAACACTTCATCTGTGATCAGCCAACAGTCTGGTGGGAGTGTATTTGGACAGCAGCCATCATGTGGAGACAGTCTATTTGTTTCAAACTCAGCAAATGAAACAGGCCCTTCTGCTGGTGGGTTTGGGTTTTTCAGTGGCCTGGGTGGTAAAGCCAGTGAAAATGCAGCCAAAAAGAACCCATTTGGTACCACTCTGTCAAGTCAGACTGGTCCTGGTGCCACAAGCCTGTTTGGAAACAGCGGTACTAAAACGTTTGGGTTTGGACAGACCTCCTTTGGCGAGAAGCCTAGTGGAACATTCAGCACAGGAGCAGGGAGTGTAGCATCCCAGGGGTTTGGCTCATTCTCTACTCCTGTAAAACCAAGTGGTTTTGGCAGCAGCTCAGCTTCCTTTGGGGGTTCTCCAGCATTTGGAGGGGGAACCAGATTTGGTTCAAGTCCCGCCTTCAGTAACACCATGGGATCTGCAGCTGGTATGGCGTTTGGAGTAGGCACAGCAGCAGCTGCAAACACAGGAGGTTTTGGCTTTGCCACGTCTCTCAGTGGCCTCTCCTTTGGCTCTCTAGCCAATCAGAGCACTCCCTCATTTGGTGGCCTAGCCCAGCAGGCTCCAGGTTTTGGACAGCAACCAGGCAGCTTCTCCGGCTTTGGCCAGCAGCCCCAACCTTTCTCTGGAAATGCTTTTCAGTCCGCAAATTAGTTCCTCTAACCACATCATACTTTCAAAATGATGTGAGGTGATTTGACTAACGCTTTGAATATGCATAAAACCAAACACTTTTAATCTACAATTTACAATTAGCAATTAGCAGACACTTTTATCCAGAGCGACTTACAAGTGCAAAATCTGAATAAGTAGAGTATGCATGAGCTCTAGGCAATAAACAAAGTAAATAGTCACGCAAAGTAGTGCCTTGAAGAAACATGCGGATACCAGGTAAACAATGAACTTAGCCTCTGTCTAAACATGCATCTAAATTACATTCTTAACTCTTTGACTGCCAGAGTATTTTCATAAAGTACTCCCCCAGTGCCAGCAATTTTCGTGTTTTTTTATTTTTATATTTTGAATTTTTCTCATGAAAATAATTTAAGGACACATAATGTAAAGACCCAGCACAAATCCGCCACTAGAGGGCAGCACATGACAGCTTTGATCATGTCGTTGGGTCTCTCTCACCCTTCTTCATAGATTAGACAAGGAAAAACATGAAAACGGATGTGACGTCCCCCCCATTGTTTTGATCGGCGAAAATTACGTTGTGATATACGACGGCGATGACTGATCGTCACCCAGACCATAGATTATAGAAGAGAAACTGTCCGTTTGTCCGTCATACCGTGTGAAAGACCGTTTATTTACCTATTTTGGACGAAAATGACTGGGGAAAAGAATCAAAAACCGGAAACGGAATCCAGGTCATGAAACCGGATGCAGATGTCCGTGAAGTAAGTGGAACTCGAGAATAACATTGAATATTAAGCAGCATAGCGCAATCAGAGATTAAACAATGAACGCGCGTCCAGCGCGTCGAGCGCGTCGACGGCCAACTGGACAAAGTAGCACTTGACGCGTTATCGCGTCGTCCGCAGTCAAAGAGTTAACATTTGTGATCAAGAAAAAATTTAAACAAATCTAAGGTACCAAACATGAAAACATGTGACCAAGATATAGCAGCATGGTAAACTAGCAATCAAGAATGGATACAAGGACAATGAAGTGCGTGTGTGCTGTGGAGTCTGGTGGTGTCTGAAGAGGTGCTGAGTCTTCAGACTCACCATAGTGTATGATGACGTTGACACTATGGACTTCATCAGAAGACGGAGCTCTCAGCCCAGCCACGACCCCAACGCACTTCCACTGCCTGTGCAGACCTAATGCTTATCTGATGTTGTTGGGCCTGGATACTCACAAGCCAATCTTTGCCATCATTAGTTGAGTTTAAACCCAACACACACACCTCAGCCCTGTGAACTGTCAAGGGAGAAACAAAGAGAGCATGCGTAGTTTGCAGTATGTGAACAGGATGTTATTTTTTTTTTATACCAAAATAAGACGTGATACATAACACAAAATAAAGATAGCAAGAAACAGTGGAAGGGATTATAATAGCCTGGGAGTATAATTGACCCCCCTCCCCCCCTTGGATGTACACATTTTGGTTCAGAAGTTATGAGTAGTTGGTAGTATACTGTGACTGTCATGCCAACACATTTTCACAAATAGTAGTGCTATAGCGATTAATTTGAAAGGGAAAATGACGCAATATGTGATGAGTTTCGGTCCAAAAGTGACGTGTTGGAGTGGGTATGGCCAAATAACTGACAAACTATCATTGGATACAGCTTCAAATAACATCCTAAACAATGGGTTGAACAGCAAGCTTGGTAGCATGCTGTGTTAAGAAGCCAATTTCATGTTCCCAAGTCATGGGTTCAAATCCCACTGTGTGTGAGATTTTTTTTGTTTGTTTACTCCACAGCATGACAAATTGTTGTTTTTGGTTACTGTGATGTTAGGTTTAGGCATTGTTTTTGTGAGGTTAAGGTTAGGATTATAGTTCGGTTTAGGCATAGGTTGTGAGGTTAAGGGTTTTGTGAGTAAGAGACTAATGCTCTGCGATTGGCCAATTGGCTAGTCTGTTGTTCAGCAACCTAACAGTCAGTCAGTCAAAGACATGCAAGTTCTATTAGGCTGGCCTCTTAGTCCAGCAAAACCATAATCATACATAACTCCCATGCCAAAATGCTTATGAAATTATGCTTGTTGATCCATTCAGGATTATAGGTTTCAGCAAAGGTTGCACACATCACAAACAAGATAATAAATTATGCTATTCATCTTGTTCCTGGTGGCAGCTAAAAGCACCTCCAACAACCTCCATGCCCGCCATAATCTCCTGATTAAGGTGGAAATCAGAATCCCAGAGGAATTACAAGACAGTGGTCCAGATGATTCTTCTGTTAAGAATAAGACTAAAAGGTAAAGAAACATATAATGCCTTTCTATATTGTTACAGGGATTAAACTCAAAGGCACACTAAGGCAACAAGACAATTTATTTGCACTAAGAGCTTGATGGCACTCACAATGGCAGGCCCATACATTACTTCTGTGGAATATGTTTTGGTAATACAATATTTGATATCTTTAAAAAATAAGATAAATTAAGTATAGAAGTATTGGCTTAAGGCAACCCCTACATGGGATGGGAGAGGAGAAAGGCAGTGTGACATGGGGGGGGGGGTCTAGGCCACAACAGAAGATGTTCCAGATGTATTCAAAGTGTCAGCATCCTGAAATAGCGTCGAGCTATGACCAGACTTGCAGACACCAAACAAAACAACAGCCCTCACATCAAGTAAACATCGGCAAAACGCGCAAGACACAACCCGCTGTGAAGCCTCCCTCTGTCCGGTCTCGTTAGCCAGAGGTGCAGAGAGGGCGATCGGAGGGGAGGGGACACCCATCCTATTAAGAGGAAGCTGCTGAGATGGCATCTCTTGCCCCTCGCAAACACTTTGCCTTTGAGAAATAACATTGACAAGCTCCCTCTGTGTGGTGCTGTGTGGACACGGAGACAAAGTAGAGTCTGCAGCAGATGTCTTGTGGCGCCGACTATAAATAAAGCCAGCGAGACCAGCCTGGGCGGCTGGGCCACTGACGAACATGAGTTGCTGTGAGGCCGCGTTAGCTTTGTTACGTCTACCTTCAGACTGGCAGCCCAAGTCTGATTTATAATCTATCCAGATTGGAGTCAGATCGTTTTTTATTATCACTTCTGAACAACAACAAAAAATTTACCTACATGGAAACTGGTTTTGGTAAATCGGATTTGAGCCACATTCCTGGGTGGCTTGAAATGTGATTCAAATCTGACTTCTAAAAATGTGTCTCAGTTTGGATACTTGGACATTGAAGCTTGATTTACACTTCGCCCTATGGCTGTGTCACTCACTGACAATAGCAGATCTATATAAGCTCACAACGCAGCACATTGCAATGTGATGAGAGCTTGTAGATCGGCTATTTTTGGCGAGTGACACCGTCACACAACAGAGCATAAGCATTACTCACGCCTATGTTGTTACGCCGTTACTTCAGCAACCTATGCAGATAAGTCGACGATGTAGAAGTCTGACCTGATCACTTGCATATAACAGTGTGGACATTCAGTCATAAACCTATCAAAAGGATTTGCCTGCAGTCTGAACAAAGCCAAAGGGCAGTGTTGCCAGATTTTGTGAGAGACATAACCAACTAGGTCTATGAAAACAAGCCCAAAAGAAGCGACTAGGCCTGAGGCCACATTTTTAACAACACAAATCTGGTACATGGGTCACAACACACACACACACACGTCAAGTAAAACCGTGCCAAATAAAGTATAATAGCCCAAATTGGCCATATAGCATGGTACATTTACTGTGTCATTGCAGAAATTTCAACATGCGACATTATGTGATATTTTGACCCTGCTGAAATACCCTGTTCACAAATCACCTCCAGCATTTCACTTGTGGGGAGCATTCAGAATAAGTATGAGGACTTTAATTTCATGTTCCATTAAGTGTACAGTACCATCACAATGGGGGCACATATCTCTGCATTACCTCCGACAGAAAGATGGGGGACACAATTCAAAGACAAAGATTTAACAAAAGGGCCACCACTAGGCTTGGATGTCACAATTATTACATAATCACCTAATCGTAATTATTTGAGGTAATCGCAATTATTTTTTCATAATCGTCATAATCGTTTCCATGTTGAAAAATGTTCATGCATTTTCTAACATTTTCAGAAATCTATGTAGATCTGCTATTTCAAAATTCAAAATTTCAAATTTCTTTTAAACCAGATTTTTGTATGAAATTACTATTTTAATTTGCCATGGTACATTATTCATTTTGATTATTGATGTCATTTCTTTGCATATTTAAATTGTATTTGTCATATCTGCCCCGTGCTATTTTGTTTACAAAGCCTAAAAGCCAAACAGAAATGTTCAATCCTTAATCACAATTACTTCAACTTGTGTGACAATTAATCATCAAGTAAAATCATCAAGTAAAATGTCATGATCATGACAACAGCAGCCACAACAACAGTAATTCAGTATGGACTCAGGAAGAGGGAGCTGGGAGCTGTACTGTATGTATCACCAGTGGAAAGTGAGTACATTTACTCAAGTAGGCTACTGTAGGCTACTTAAAGCAGTGGTTCTCAACCTGTGTGTCGGTACCGCCAGGGGGGTCCCCACATGATTTTGGGTGGGTCCCCAGATGACTTTTCAGACCTTTTTCATTCTTAAAAAAAAAGAAGACCATTACTGCATCAAAGTAATCAACAAACTATACTTGTAAAACATTGGCTAAATTGTCAAATAATAAGAAAGAGGCAAAGGTTTTGAAAATAGAAAATATTTTCACATATTTATGTATGGAACTGAAAATGTAATGCCTCAACTCCAAGTGCTTATCGGGGTGGGGAGTCCCCAGTTCAAATATGATTATTTTGAATAATAATGAAAAGGTTGAGAACCACTGACTTAAAGGATGACTTCAGCCATTTTCAATCTATCTTCACATAATTGCTCCTCAAGACACTAACACTAATGATACTATGGTATGGTATGGTCTCAGAGGAGGGATGTGGACAGTTCAGAAACCTGCCTACCACTGGTAGGCTACCAGTGACATCGTCGATGACGAATCAAAGCTAATAGAAACGGCAGGCTTTCTATTCCTGGAAAGTTAGCATGCTATAATGGAAGCCATTGTTCTTGCGTTAATAAAAATATAAATATTTTAGAAAAACATGTCACTGTTAGGCGGTTTTCTGAAGTGTCCACAACCCTCCTATGATGGAGGACCAAGTAGAACAACAATTGTACCATTTTATCATGTCTATTAGTGAGGACCAATTATATGAAGATAAGCTGAAAAGGGGTGAAGTCGTACTTTTAAGTACAACCTTTAAGTACCTTATCTTTACTTGAGTGTTTAAATCTTTCGATACTTTATGATTCTACTCCACCTCAAATTTTGTCACACGTTATTTTGCTCATTTTTATTGTTTTGTATCAATCAAAAGTATCAATACTGCAATGTAGATACTCTGTTACAGGTAAAATTATCAGCATCAAAATAGTATCAAAAGTAAAAGTACCAAAAGTAAGAGTACTCAGAAGTGTATGAAAAAATGTTCTAAAAATAGCCGATCTACAAGCTCACAATGTGTCGCATTGTGAGCTTGTAGATCTGCTTTTTTCAAATGGCCAAAATATATATATATATATAGGGCTGAAGTGGTAAGTGTGTTTTGTAATAATAATCAAAAACTACAAAGTAACTAGTAACTAAAGTTTTAATATAATAGTGGAGTAAAAGTACAATATTTTCCTCTGAGATGTCCTGAGGTAGAAGTATAGAAAATTGTAAATACTGAAGTAAAACATACCTCAAAATTGTACTTAAGTACAGTAGGCCTATTTGAGTAAATATACTTAGTTACTTTCCACCACTGCTTCATTCAGCCGTCTGTGTTGTTTTCTCCCGACTGTGGTTTATATCTTGGTTTATATCTTGTGTGATTGTGCCCCCTAGTGGACTGCATTCATGTTTCACCTCAAAGCTTGGATGAAACACTTCACTGCAGGTGTTCGTTCCTGTTCTCTGGACTATTTAAAAGGAGTCAGGGATTGCGTCATATGTTGTTAGACATTTTCTTCTGGTACACCTATTATCTATAAATCAAATTGATTGGACAGAAATTCTTCTTTTTTTGGGACACTAAAGGTTTACCAGTGGGTCTACCACAGCTTGCATGGTAGCATGGTCCTCAATTTTCAGGTTTCACTGCAGAAGGCTGTTGCACTAAATCTCTCTCAAAGACACAGATCCATCAATACTTTGTATATTTACAGTTAATAGTACAGTACATACGGTAAGTCAATTTAAATCAGGTTTCAAGCAAACCCACCAGAATAAGTTTGTTCTGTATTATGTGTCAGCTCTTTGAAAAAGCATGTTACTGTTCCAAAAAAAAAGTGGGGTGGCGCCCTAAGGCCCCTATTGACCAGCCTACACACTATACAAGCTAGGGATTTCCCCTGTATGAGTCATCATATGTCTTTTAAGATCTCTATTTTGGCTAAAGGTTTTGCTACACGCTGTACATGCAAAAAGCTTTTCCCCTGTGTGAGCAAGCATGTGTGTTTTAAGAGCTCTATTTTGGCTAAAGGTTTTGCTACACGCTGTACATGCAAAGGGCTTTTCCCCTGTGTGAGTAAGCATGCGTGTTTTGAGAGCTCTATTTTGGCTAAAGGTTTTGCTACACACTGTACATGCAAAGGGCTTTCCCCTGTGTGAATAAGCATGCGTCTTTTAAGATCTTCATTTTGGCTAAAGGTTTTGCTACACACTGTACATGCAAAGGGCTTTTCCCCTGTGTGAATAAGCATGTGTTTTTTAAGACCTCCATTTTGGCTAAAGGTTTTGCTACAAACTGTACATGCAAAGGGCTCCCCTGTATGAGCCCTCATGTGATTTTCTTTCCTATTTGACTCCCCGTGGATAGAGTTTGTTTTCTTGGTTTCAGGTCTTGGGACTGCTTGTTGCTTAAAGACAATGTTTTTCCTTCCATGCGTTTTGTCTTGTGCGATTTCAGTGTGTTTAAAACAGACTGATCATCCGTGGTCTCCCCCCGCTCATCACTGTCTTCTGTGTCAGATTCAGAACAGTATGAAGAGAGGAGTTGTCCATCACTAGTTGATTGTAATGCTCCACGGTCCTCTACATCAGCATGTGTTTTTGTGTGTTCAGTTGAGGTATTGGCTAAAAGCTCTGCCTCTCTGTCTTCTCTCTGAAGTACCTCCTCTTGTTCCTCTTTAATCTGTGGAGGTTCTAGTTTAACCTGGACCAAACTGGGGCTCCAGTCCTGCTGTTCCTCCTTAATCTGTGGAGGTTCTAGTTTAACCTGGACCAGGATGGAGCTCCAGTCCTGCTGTTCCTCCTTAATCTGTGGAGGTTCTAGTTTAACCTGGACCAAACTGGGGCTCCAGTCCTGCTTTTCCTCTTTAATCCGTGGAGGTTCTAGTTTAACCTGGACCAAACTGGAACTCCAGTCCTGCTGTTCATCTGTAATCTGGGAGGTTCCAGTTTCACTTGGACAAGACTGGGACTCCTCTCCTGCTGTTCAGGGGAATCCTCCCCTTTACACACAGGAAGGAATTGGAGATCTAGAAGGAGGAGAGAGGAGGCAATATCAGCAGACAGCAACTCATAGGAAAATATATATATTCTCCTACTTTTTTTTTGTGTAATGATTTTTATATTGTCTTTCCATTTTTGTCAACCATCACTTTTCAAAGGGGTTGTGAACAAAGTATGAATGAGTGATAGACAATACCTGGCATGTTTAGATTATTATATATCACTATTTTGTGAGTAGCATTAAGATATGGATTGAATGGAATGCAGTCGAAACATCTTCAGGTTCACCTCTGATTAATGGCCATTAGTCAGACCCATTGAAACATTATAAAGAAAAAAAGGAACAAATGGTTTCCTAAGTGGGACCCGGCATCTGACGGCAAATCTCGCAAACTACAAATAGCACCTGCTTGATCCCGCGAGAGTGTGTTGCTGGGACAGAGAAAAGTTGATAATAAAGTTGATTTTCCCAAAGAGATTTCAGTATAAAAATCTTGGGAATATTGTCTGGCTTGTGACGATCGGGTACAATATTTAGTTCAGTGACCATGGGGATAAAGATTGGTTCAGAAGCTGTGTTCATGTTCACTCTTCCAATAGAAATAATAGACTCCAACCTGCTTCCGGTCTCCTAAAAAGGCATCCACTGCACCTAGATATGGGAAGTAAACCGGAGATGGCATGTCTTGCTATTTTTGTCTTGGGATTGGGGTCTACAACCACTTCCTGGTAAAACTGGAAGTAAACAGATGAGCAAATTACAGCCCGTCCCTATTGGCCGTGTAGGAGCATCCACCAAGTTTGGGGCCTTTAGCATGCTGGGAACTGGAGTTATGGCTGTTTAAAGCCCAGTCAATAGGAACACAGAGGGGGCAGGGCTTAAGCAATTCCAGCCTGTCCCTATTGGCCGTCTAACAGCACCCACCAAGTTTGGGGTGTTTAGCATGCTGGGAACTGGAGTTATGGCTGTTTAAAGCCCAGCCAATAGGAACACAGAGGGGGCTGTTTAAAGTTGAGTCTATAGGGCATAGCAGTGGCGGCCATTTTCTGGTTCCACTTCAAAATACTCAATGCATTTTTCCCATTGACATTTCCAAAAATATTTATATCAATTCATTTAAGCCTAGAATTAAGCCACCCAGAGTCCTGGACAAAGGGTATTTATTAAATATAGTATATCATATAATTAAATATAAAATAAATAAATAAATCACAGAAAAAAATGTTTTATGGTCATGATTCACCAGGACCCTGGATGGCTTGATTCTAGGCTTAAATTAATTGATATAAATATTTTTGGAAATGTCAATGGGAAAAATACTGCATGCAGTATTTTGAAGTGGAACCAGAAAATGGCCGCCACTGCTATGCCCTATAGGAACCCGGTGGATTGGGTGGTACAACAGTTTTCCAGTAGGCAACCCGGAATCATGCTCACCCCCATGGCGGTCCACTTGCACCCCCCCCCCCCCCCCACCGTGTGTTACATTCGCCCGGAACACTCGCACACAATTCATATCATAAGGTCCATAGTTTTTATCTAAAATGTGACAGACTGCTTTAATTAATAATGGGTTAAGTAAAATAGCGAACTATTTTAGTTAAGGGTTATGCCTTTAAAGTACATTTATTTTCTGAAACAGGGGTTTGATAAGGAGTAATAATCATTATTACACTCGGACCGTGCTTCCGAGAGGAAAATGTCCGCAGCTCTTAACCTGTATTCCTCCTCTTTATATTGAAAAAATCTCCACTGGTTTATCAGTGTCATTTGGATGTTTGGTTAGTAAGTTTTCACTGGCATTGAGCTTTCATGTGTCAGAACTTCAACAAAGTATACACTGGGGACTGGTCTACTTCATCATTTGTGTGATTGGTGAATGATATCCGTATAGTCCAGGAGCCAGGCCCACCTCTCAGGGTGTTTTCTGCTACCTTTTCCTCACTATTATTTCCTGTTAGCCTATACCTTGGACAATCACAAGTTCATACTGAACACCCCCAACTCGCCACCGTTTGGTCTCAGGTACCCTAAAACCCCTTTTTTGGAGCATGTTTCTGGCAAAATTATGGAAGCCAATATTAAAAAGGTACTACAAGGGCATAAATAGTCATACAGGTATGAAATGCATGGAGTATCCTGAAACATAGGAGGAAGTAACAAATAAAAGATTCAGGGCCTTGCTGCCACTCTATTTTAAAATATCACCCTCAACATCCCCAGAAACATAAAAAAAACAATACTGTCCACTTGACAAATGTGAATTTTCCACCACTTTATGGTTATCATCACTGCTGCACTGGTATCTGCTATATTAAAATCGCCTACGGGTGGGCGAGCGGGTGGATCGCTCACGTCACGCTCATGTCACCATGACTGAGTGATAAAGAAAAAGGATAGGAAACATTTGTTCATTAATCGTAATCGAGGCAAAGGTTTGAAATAAACGTGAATCGTGAAGTCATATCGCCCTGCCCTATCATGACCTTATCTTTATGTGAAGATTTTAAAATAAAATCTCACAACTGAAAATCTTTATAGACTAAGTCCTAATGTGTGATTTGTGAAACAGACTGAGAGTCCCCCCCCCCCCAACACACACACACACACACACACACACACACACACACACACATTCCTGAACAATTAACACAATGTGATTATAATGTTTTAGTAATATTGTTCCTGCTGTTCCACAAACTTCCACATACTGCCAACCCGGTGAAGAAATCACTGATTAAGGCTTTATGAAATATCCGAGACTGTTAAGATTTTTTGGAAGATGCTTCTGAACATAATTGCTAGTTTGACCAATTCAAATGCTCTGATCTTAAAAAAATAACCAAAATATCCTATCAAGAGCTTGTAGATCGGCTGTTTTTGCTGTGCAACATGCTTCCATAGAAGACATGCTAGCTTCTATGGAATCCACATGACTGAAATCAGTCGTGGCGATTGAGAACTTAAATGCATGTTTATGTGATGTTTTTGCCATGATAATGATAATACTGAAATGTTGATCAGGTTATGATAGCCATACAACTAACAAACTTGACTCTACCTCCGCTCTCACGACTCTGGTGCGCTATCCAAATAACGAAATAAAACCATGGAGGGTCGCACTCAGAAACACAAATCCATATTTTGTATTGTTCCACATACGCCTCAGATTGACAAGATACAGGCGTTTCGACTATCCAGACTTCAGTGTGGACACAGTGTGACACTCCATGATTTTATTTATGGCCCAAAACTAACAAAATAAAAGCAAGAGAGCGACAGAGAGCATGAAACCTACTGGTGTCCAGGTGGTCTTCAGGTTCCTGTTTAAGGTGGTCTTCGGATTCCTGTTTAAGAAACGGTGCTGGGTAGTGCTGGAGAACTCATCTTCACCTGCAGGCTGGATCCCACAGACTGGTCTGGAATGAAGGAATAACATAAGGACTTCCATTTTGACATATGGGTTGTGGATGAAGGTTGAATGAAAAACAGAGGGTGTAAGAAGTGCTTTCATAGACTGGGCAGTGACCCCAATATAAAGTACAAGCTTTAAGCGATCTGAATAGGACACATATAGGGTGGGTTGGGTAAACATTAAGTTGAAGGATACATTTAGGTCCGATAATGATGTACCATGCATGTTAAAATCATATACTTTACATTAGTTCCAACCATTTTCCAAAGCATACTGTGAAAAGGTTGGCCGACGGCACAAGGCACAAATAGTTTTCGGTATTTTATTTACCTCCAAAAAGGTGCTTGAAAATATACAAAAATAAATAATAAGACTGGCCAAAAGCAAAGTTCCAAAAATAGGAAATAAGGAAATAATCACTTGGCGAGCTAACTAAGGAAAAACAACAAACCAAGACTTAAGAAACTGAAACTCAGGCAATGCCCTTTCTATCCAAGGGCCCTGGCAGCTCTTCCCTGGTATTGTCACCTTCTAGCCCCAAGCCAAACTGAACTCAATTACCCCTCCACCTGTTGCATACTGTACATGCTTTTTAAGCAGGTGAGGCAAACCATACCAGTAATCATTAATTGGTAACTCATTAACTCAACTATGGCTAACTGGCCCACGAGTCATCTTATCCAATTTCTCTTAATCATAAGAATTTACAAACTGATTCAACTATATATTACAGGCCCAATTCATTCCAAAATTATTAAATAAAACAAAACATAATACAAACATGAACAAACACCCCTCCTCCTCTACATTGCTTGGCCCCTTCCAATCAACAGGATTGCCAGGCTGCAGAGGAGAGTCAGGTTACCAACAGTACTTCAACTTCCCACAGTGTCAATATATAAACAAATAAACATTTAAAACCCTTTTCAGTCCTTGCGTTAAATGTCAGATAGCCGACACTGTAAAGAGAACATGCAACTAACGCCACACTTCCCAGCCGGCTTGATGGTGATTGCTATTGGAAGCAGCTGTGTAGTGTGTGTGTGTGCATGCAAAGTTCCTCAGTAGGCCTACTGTACAGTGGTGGCCATTTTGTGGTTCCACCGATCCAGAACCCATTTTTCCTATTCATATTTACAATTTTCAGTACTTTTACTTCTACTCCACTACATCTCAGAGGAAAATATTACACTTTTACTCTACTACAATTATTTGAAAACTTGTTTAGATTTTTATTACAAGACATACATTAACCACTTCAGCCCTATATACACTAAGGCCATTTGAAAAAAGCAGATTTACAAGCTCACAATGCGTCGCATTGTGAGCTTGTAGATCTGCAATTTTCTAAATATTTTTATACATTTTATACATTTGAAATTTAAATGGGACATTCTGCATATTGAGTTCCTGTTCTCTGGACTATTTAAAGGAGTCAGGGATTGATCATATATTGTTATTGTTAGACATTTTCTTCTGGTACACCTATTATCTATAAATCAAATTGATTTGACAGAAATTATCTTCTTTTTTTTGGACACACTAAAAGTCTACCAGTGAGTCTACCACAGCTTGCATAGTAGCATGGTCCTCAATTTTCAGGTTTCACTGCAGAAGGCTGTTGCAATAAATCTCTCTCAAAGACAGATCAATACTTTGTATATTTACAGTTAATAGTACATACAGTAAGTCAGTTTGTGAGATTTTGTGTCGCTAAAAATGAATATAAAGCAAAGAATATTCAAGCAAACCCACCAGAATACGTTTGTTCTGTATACGTCATCACTTTGAAAAAGCATGTTACTGTTCAACTAAAACATTTTCTTCCTGTATTAATCCACTCGTTTATATTAGAAGTTGCATTTTGACTGAAGCATTTGCAACAACCATTGTTTTTTATCATGGGCTTTGTCATAGATATCTTTTGAAACTTTAAGGCTGAGCAGTCAGATCACCGGAGTACTAATTAATTTGTGAAAGACTACACATGACAGACATGAGCAAAACATTTTATACTACACCTTTTTGTATTTATAGGCCAATAATAATATGCTATTGTGTGTGTATATATAATATATATACATATTCTTTCAATTACTGTCTACGTAAGTATTTTGATATGAAAACCTACATTTCTGGCATTTGTAACAAACAAACAATTGGTGGAGGGGAACTACAAGGAACAATATGGCGGAATGAGCAGTAGCAGTCAATGCAATATCTATATGTACATAGGTATGGTTTTGGGTGCAACAAACCTCCAAATAGGAGTGAACGGCACAGTCAAAACTTGTAACGAGAATCAATGACAAAAACAGGCAATGCAGAACAGTTTACATTTTATTGTAGATTATACATTTAGCTATTACTGATTAACTGTACATTATAATTGTCCACCTTATCAGCCTGCTAATTTAAAATATATACAGAATATATTTCAAAGTATATTCATGAATAAACCTTTTGCTACAAACTATACAAGCTAGGGATTTTTCCCTGTATGAGTCATCATGTGTCTTTTAAGACCTCCATTTTGGCTAAAGGTTTTGCTACAAACTGTACATGCAAATGCCTTTTCCCCTGTGTGAGTACTCATGTGTTGTTTAAGAGCTCCATTTAGGCCAAAGGTTTTGCTACAAACTGTACATGCAAAGGTCTTTCCCCCTGTGTGAATAAGCAGGTGTCTTTTAAGAGCTCCATTTTGTCTAAAAGTTTTGCTACAAACTGTACATGCAAAGGCCCTTTCCCCTGTGTGAATAAACATGTGTATTTTAAGATCGCTATTTTGGCTAAAGGTTTTGTTACACAATGTACATGCAAAGGGCTTTTCCCCTGTGTGAATAATCATGTGTATTTTAAGATTTCTATTTTGGCTAAAGGTTTTGCTACACACTGTACATGCAAAGGCCCTTTCCCCTGTGTGAATAAACATGTGTATTTTAAGATCGCTATTTTGGTTAAAGGTTTTGCTACACAATGTACATGCAAAGGGCTTTTCCCCTGTGTGAATAATCATGTGTATTTTAAGATTTATATTTTGGCTAAAGGTTTTGCTACACACTGTACATGCAAAGGGCTTTTCCCCTGTGTGAATAAGCATGTGTCTTTTAAGAGCTCCATTTTGGCTAAAGGTTTTGCTACAAACTGTACATGCAAATGCCCTTTCCCCTGTATGAGTCATCATATGTCTTTTAAGATCTCCATTTTGTTTATAGGTTTTGCTACACGCTGTACATGCAAAAAGCTTTTCCCCTGTGTGAGTAATCATGTGTATTTTAAGATCGCTATTTTGGCTAAAGGTTTTGCTACACAATGTACATGCAAAGGGCTTTTCCCCTGTGTGAATAATCATGTGTATTTTAAGATTTCTATTTTGGCTAAAGGTTTTGCTACACACTGTACATGCAAAGGGCTTTTCCCCTGTGTGAATAAGCATGTGTCTTTTAAGATCTCCATTTTGTTTATAGGTTTTGCTACACACTGTACATGCAAAGGGCTTTTCCCCTGTGTGAATAAGCATGTGTCTTTTAAGATGTCCATTTTGTTTATAGGTTTTGCTACACAATGTACATGCAAAGGGCTTTTCCCCTGTGTGAATAAGCATGTGTTTTTTAAGACCTCCATTTTGGCTAAAGGTTTTGCTACAAACTGCACATGCAAAGGGCTCCCCTGTATGAGCCCTCATGTGATCTTTCAAAACACTCTTGCGACTATAGACTTTTCCACACTGGTTAATTTTCTTTCCTATTTGACTCCCCGTGGATGGAGTTTGTTTTCTTGGTTTCAGGTCGTGGGACTGCTTGTTGCTTAAAGACAATGTTTTTCCTTCCATGCGTTTTGTCTTGTGCGATTTCAGTGTGTTTAAAACCGACTGATCATCCGTGGTCTCCCCCTGCTCATCACTGTCTTCAGTGTCAGATTCAGAACAGCATGAAGAGACTCCACGGTCCTCTATATCAGCATGTGTTTTTGTGTGTTCAGTTGAGGTATTGGCTAAAAGCTCTGCCTCTCTGTCTTCTGTCTGAAGTACCTCCTCTTGTTCTTCTTTAATCCGTGGAGGTTCTAGTTTAACCCGGACCAAACTGGGGCTCCAGTCTTGCTTTTCCCCTTTAATCCGTGGAGGTTCTAGTTTAACCTGGACCAAACTGGGGCTCCAGTCCTGCTTTTCCTCTTTAATCCGTGGAGGTTCTAGTTTAACCTGGACCAAACTGGGGCTCCAGTCCTGCTGTTCCTCCTTAATCTGTGGAGGTTCTAGTTTCACTTGGACAAGACTGGGACTCCTCTCCTGCTGTTCAGGGGAATCATCCCCTTTACACACAGGAAGGAATTCGAGATCTAGAAGGAGGAGAGAGGAGGCAATATCAGCAGACAGCAACTCATTGGAAAATATTTATTATTTTTTTTGTGTAATGATTTTTATATTGTCTTTCCATTTTTGTCAACCATCACTTTTCAAAGGGGTTGTGGACAAAGTATGAATGAGTGATAGACAATACCTGGCATGTTTAGATTATTTAAAAATCTCACTATTTTGTGAGTAACATTAAAATTGAATGGATTCGGAATGCAGTCAATGCACTGTCCGAAACATCTTCAGGTTCACCTCTGATTAATGGCCACTAGTCAGACCCATTGAAACATTATAAAGAACAAAAGGACGGCTAATGAGTATTATACGGAGTTGCATTTACAGTACAAAGCCACATAGCGTCACATCATTGTGAAAATTCACCTTGTCCGATGGACAAGTAGGGCTGTCACGATTAATTGTCACTCAAATAATCGCGATTAACGATTGTGTTTCTGTCGTTGAACATTGGAACATTATGAATACAAATTACATTTCTGTTTGGCTTTTAGGTTTCGTAAATAAAAGTTGCACAGGCCAGATAAGACAATAAAACATACATATTTAAATAATATCAATAAAACAATGAGAGTGGAAATAGCCGATCTACAAGCTCAATATTATATATAATTTGATACCGTTTCTTTTCAATATTCAAAACAAGTAGCAGATCTACAAGCTCAAAACGCGTCACTTCACACCACGTTTCGAACATGTGGATCTGCTACTTTTGTGTGACGCTGTAGTATGATCAAGTAGGCAGTTAATTTACCCAAAAAATGTTAGAATATGGAGATAAGAGGTTTCTGCCCGACTGCAACAAAATGCCTTCTAAATGCTAAGAGTTTTATGAAAAATGTGCTATACATATATACATAGTGTTAAACACTGCTATAACACTGCTGCCGAGCAGCAATGCACTTGCACCCAGGTCCAATGTCATACCTGTGTGACCTTGTGTTCGGGAGGTAGGGCAAAGGTGGTTAATTTATGAAGATACACCATCCCAATTAGAGGCAAAATGGTACACAAATCCTATACAAATGGTTTCCTAAGTGGGAGCCGGCATCTGACGGCAAATCTCGCGAACTACCAATAGCACCTGCTAGATCCCGCGAGAATGTGTTGCTGGGACAGAGAAAGGTTGATAATAAAGTTGATGGGAACTGGGAACTGGAGTTATGGCTGTTTAAAGCCCAGCCAATAGGAACACAGAGGGGGCGGGGCTTAAGCAATTACAGCCTGTCCCTATTGGCTGTCTAACAGCACCGACCAAGTTTGGGGTGTTTAGCATGCTAGGAACTGGATAAATGGCTGTAAAGCCCAGCCAATAGGAACACAGAGTATGGCTGTTTAAAGCTCAGCCTATAGGAACCCGGAGGATTGGGTGGTACAACAGTTTTCCGGTAGGCTACCCGGAAGGCTCACCCCCAATCATGCTCCCCCCCCCCCCCCCCCCCGGTGTGTTACGTTCGCCCGGAACACTCGCCCACAATTCATATCATAAGCAGTGTTGGAAAAGTTACTCAGAACCAGTAATATCTTCACTTTACATATTATTCCCTGACAAAAGTAATATCTTTACTTTACATATTACTCCCTGACAAAAGTAATTAGTTACTTATTACTTTAATTTTCTCGCCCCTAGTAATCTCGCCCCTAGTAATTGCATCCTTCCTCCCCAAAAGTCTGACTTTTTAGCGTTAGCAGTTGTTTGTTTCTCTTTTCTGCAGCCTACATTGTAAAATCCTCATTGTTGATTTAACTCTAAACTCTTAACTCTCTTTAAAAGTGTTCTGTACACATGACATGGGTCCATTTGGTTCCATTTGTACACTCATTTGAATTAAATTGACACTAAGACTTTTACTGTGTATGAATTCATAACTTACAGACTAAATTAAAACCATTTGACTATGAATTGAATAATAAGGACCTCAATGGAAACAAGACCGCAAGAACTTTTTTGGAAGGACCTTTTAGACAAAGTATTTTAAATGTATTTTTTGCCTAATAAAATATTCAAATTCAAACACCTGGGCTCAAACTGATAATGACTCATCATGAGACACAATCTTTGAACAACTTCTGTTGTTTATTAAAGCTCCAAACAGTGCTAGGCCAATAAGGCTACATGTGCCAGTGCATTTCAATGCAATCCAAAAATATAGAAAAACTAACATTTCTATATGACTGACTGGCCATCAAAACTGAAAGCATCAGGAGGACTCAGTCAGGACACAAAACACATTCAAATTGAAAATAAAGAAATCAAAAGTGTGTGCATACAGCAGCAACCAGTTAAACAACAAAACCTCATCATAAACTGCTATATTTCTTTGTAAACAAAATGTATTCTAATAAAATACAAAAAGGCTCCCATAGCAACACATATCATCGTGGGTTTCTGACAGAATGTAGGAGCAAATGCAAGTAAGAAAAAAAATCAATCATTCTGTATGACTGCTGAAAACAGCCTATAGCTATGGCCTATGATAACAAACTGTCACTACACCTTGGGAAAACTGAATCCATTCTATTTGGGACCAAACATTCCCTCAGTAAAATGAAGGTAAATGACTTCAAAGTCGATGACACAATCATCACTAGCAAAGAAGAGATTACCTATTTGGGATGTATTCTTGACAAATACCTGACAGGTGAAAGCATGGCAACAAAGGTGGTCAAAGGAGTAAACCAGAGAACCAGATTTATGGGCATTGTTTCCTCTTTTGTCAACCCTCAGGCCACTCTCAGGGGCCCTGATTCAGCCCCTTTTTGACTATGCTAGCTCCTCTTGGTACTCCAACACCTCAGTGTCACTGAAGACTAAGCTTCAAACCTCCCAAAACAAACTGATCCGACTACTTCTCGGACTGGGGCCCATGACCCAACTCTCTCCCACTCACTTTGCCAGCCTAGGCTGGCTCAGGGTGGAAGACAGGGTTAAACAACTAAAAATGGGACTGGTCTTCAAAATTGTAAATGCAGATTTGCCCGAAATGCCCCCTATACCCGCATATCTGTATAAATACCTCGAAAAAGTTAGTGACACCCACAGCCACGAAACTAGAGGGAGCGTAAACAACAATCTGGTACCACCCACCCATAAAACAAACATGGGCAAATTCTCCTTCTATAGCACAGCCACCAAGGAATGGCATAGTCTAACCCCATCCCTCAAAAAATGCAGTTCGCTGGGCTCATTCAAAACAGCCCTAAAAACTCATCTTTCTGGAGGCCTAAAGAGGAGCTAGTACCAGTTTCCCTGTAGACAGACGACCCCCCCCCCCTCCTCTTTTTTGTACATATTTTTTATTTCCTCATGCTTTTTTTGTATGTAATTTTTTTTTTCCATGCTTCCCCCCCCCCTTTTTTTTGTACATATTTTTTTTATTTTTTCATGCTTTTCTTTGTACATAGTGGTATTTTTTCTGTATTATCTGTATTTTCATGTTGATTTTTGAACTGTTTGGTTGCTACTATATATGTCTATGAAATTAATTCAAGGACCCCAACGGAAAGAAGTCCGCAAGGATTTTTTTGGCCGGACCTTTTAGACAAAAGCATTATAAATGTAACTGTGTTGTACATTCTTTTGCCTAATAAAATTTTCAATCAATCAATATGTACAGTACTAGGCCTACAGTTAAGTGGGCATTGGACAATATATATATATATATATATATATATTTATATATATATATATTGAAAATAGCCGACCTACAAGCTAACTTCATTGGTTAACAAGTCGCTTATATAATAAGCAGACATGGCAACACTGTTTGATCTGGTTTAAAGACGGGGTGCCGTGATTTTCAGTGATTCCCCCCCCCCCCCCCCAAAACAAAATCATCAGGTATTATGGTTATACTAGGAGGAAGATTTCTCAAAAAAAAGTGTACAGAAAGTGTTAAAATTATGTTTTTATGTGGGCACTCCTCCAGTTCATTAAGTAGTAGTCCCTCCTCCTCCTCATGCTCACACATGTTGTGTTATGATAACGAGGGGGAGGGTATATTTTTACTGTGTCATTAAATGGCTGTTTTTCTATTGGCACGTTTGACCCTCAAGGTTTCAGCCTCCAGGAAGAAACTCAAAATAGTCAGAGAAGACATAAAACACCACCAGGGGGCTTAATGAAGTTCTATCAACCTCATAGACACATGAAAAACTGAAAAAGTGCAAAACCATGGCACCACCTCTTTAAGGCCCGCCCTTCCGCAGCTGATAAATCACACACAGACAAGTGCGCAACGTTTCCGTATCCGCTCTAGAGTGTAGACTTAGACCGGATCAGCAGCCTGCAAAGCAACTCGATCCCAACCAGTCTACCATTATATCAATGGACCAAAAACAACACAGGATCAAATAAACACACTCAAGCCCAGAGTACCACCAAGGCTCGTGAAAAAAAGTAATAACTTACTTTTGGAAAAAAGTTAAAGTAATATTATTACTCAAAACGTGGAAGTAATTTGTTACTTTACTAGTTACTGGAAAAAAGTAATAATATTACTTTAAGTTACATATTACTTTAGTTACTTTCCAACACTGATCATAAGGTCCATAGTTTTAATCTAAAATGTGTCAGAAGCTTTAATTAATAATGGGTTAAATAAAATAGCGAACTATTTTAGTTAAGTTATGCCTTTAATGTATTTTTTTTCTCTGAAACAGGGTTTTGATAAGGAGTAATAATTATTATTACACTCGGACCTTGCTTCCGAGAGGAAAATGTCCGCAGCTCTTAACCCGTATTCATCCTCTTTATATTGAAAAAATCTCCACTGGTGTCATTTGGATGTTTGGTTAGCTTAATTTTCACTGGCATTGAACTTTCATGTGTCAGAACTTCAGCACAGTATACACTGGGGGCTGGACACCATCATTTGGTGAATGATATCCATATAGTCCAGGAGCCAGGCCCACCTCTCAGGGTGTTTTCTGCTACCTTTTCCTCACTATTATTTCCGGTTAGCCTATACCTTGGACAATCACAAATTCATACTGAACACCCCCAACTCGCCACCGTTTGGTCTCAGGTACCCTAAAACCCCTTTTTTGGAGTTGTTGCTGGCGAAATTTTAGAAAGCCAATATTAAAAAGGTACTACAAGGGCATAAATAGTCATACAGGTATGAAATGCATGGAGTATCCTGAGAACATAGGAGGAAGTAACAAATACAAGATTCAGGGCCTTGCTGCCACTCTTTTAAAATATCACCCTCAACATCCCCAGAAACATAAAAAAACAATACTGCCCACTTGACAAATTCTCATCAAAGATGACTATTTCCCAGCACTGGTATCTGCTATATTAAAATCGACTTACGGTGGGCGAGCAGGTGGATCTCTCACGTCACGCTCATGTCACCATGACTCAACCATAACCACATAAGGAGTTCCCAATTCAGCGACGCCCAAATATGGAGTGTGTTGTCTAACCTCAATGTGTCGTCATGGCATCAGGCGCAAACAAATCAGTCAGCTCCAGATATGGGCACAAAAGGGGGCATGCCCATATATGGACATGTACGACATCAGGGATCTCCGTATATGGCCATAAAGGGGACAAGGACTGACAGATAGATACAGAGATCTCCATATATGGGCATAAAAGGGACACGGGCTGACAGATACAGAGATCTCCATATATGGGCCTATCAGTCGGATCTGTGGTGCGACATAATGGGCTTCAATTTGAGCCCAAGATGACCTTTCTATCTTGAAAATGACACTTGCTGTGGGGAAATTCTTAGTCCAGGCACAATTTCTGAAAATGTGTCTTTTTAAAATGCTGAAGTCAAATCTTGTTAATTTATGGCATGTGTGGTTTTTAGGGATGCTGAAAGGTGCTGAAAGAGTTCATATGCTATGTGTACAGCAAATAAATACCAATAATGCCTCAATATTGAGAATTCCAAGATGGACGAAAAACGTCCAGTCACAAATCAAAGTGCTTCACTAGCATCTAGCATCATTAGAATCTAATGATTAGTCATAGACACAAAAAAATATGATTTTTTTTTATAATCAACTAAATCGATTAGTCTTATTAAAGGTAGGGTAGGCCTAAGTGATATTTTTTGGTTAAAACAAAAAGTATTTTGTTAAAAGGTTAAAGCACTATATTCTGATAGTAATCATTGCTATAGAGTGTTTGTTCAGTAACAGGGGCCTCCCCGTCTCTCCAGCTCTTAAACAGAAAATACATTTTCCGGTAGGTGTCAAAATCTCAGCCAATCAGGAGAAAGTACCCATTTTTAAGCTTCATTTTTATAGTGTTCCAGTTCCAATTTTGCCTGCTCATTTCTTAGTGTCATCACTTCCAATTTCACTTGTTTAATCTATATTCTGATTGAGTTCTCTATGATTGGATACAATTGGAAATGACACTGAAACGAAAATGCATTTTCTGTTTTATAAAGAGCTGGAGAGACAAGGAGACTCCTTTTACTGAACAAACACTCTATAGCAATGAGTACTATCAGAATATAGAGCTATTTAACACTTATTTTAACCAAAGAAAATAACTTACCCTACCTTTAACCACTTAAGCTCTGTATTATATTTTGTTGCACAGTGGTGGTGCCGTGCACAAATAGCGAGCCTGTAATATTTGCACTACAGATCTTGTGAGAGAATTATGAGGGCAGTGTTAAAGAAAATATCCTTTTCTTTATTAATCGTAATGAAAACCGCATGAAACCTACTGGTGTCCAGGTGGTCTTCGGATTCCTGTTTAAGGTGGTCTTCGTGTTCCTGTTTACAAGAAACGGTGCTGGGTAGTGCTGGAGGACTCATCTTCACCTGCAGGCTGGATCCCACAGACTGGTCTGGAATGAAGGAATAGCATAAGGATTTTGATTTGACATAGGCTATGGGTTGTGGATGAAGGTTGAATGTAAAACGGAGTGCTTTCAAAGTGCTTTCAAAGACTGGGCAGTGACCCCAGTATAAAATACAAGCTTTTAAGCGATCAGAATAGGACACATACTGTATATAGGGTGGGTTGGGTAAACATTAAGTTGAAGGATAAATTTAGGTCAGATAATGATGTACCATGCATGTTAAAATCATGTATATATTGACCATTTTCCAAAGCATACTATGAAAAGGTTGGCCGAGGGCACAAGGCTCCAAAAAGTAGACAGGTCCACAAATAGTTCTGTATTTTATTTACCTCCAAAAGATTTAACAGTGCAAGCCGGCAACAAAATACATAAATAATAAGACTGACCAAAATCAAAGTTCCAAAAATAGGAAATAAACACTCCCTTTCTATCTAAGGAACCTGGCAGCTCTTCCCTCTAGTATAGCAAACTTCCCATGTTCATAACCTTGAGCCCAAGATGACCTTTCTATCTGTAAAATTACACATGCTGTGGCCAAAATTCTTAGCCGAGGCACAATTTCTGAAAATATGTCTTTCAAATGCTGAAGTCAAATCTGGTTAATTTATGGCATGTGTGGGTTTTAGGGATGCTGAAGGTTCATACGAGTTCATACTGTATATGCTGTATGTACAGCAAATAAATTACCAATAATGCCTCAATATTGAGAATTCCATGACGGCCGAAGAACGAAATCAAAGTGCTTCAGCCATTAGAATCTAATGATTAGTCATCGACACAAAACATTGTAATAGTTTTTTTTTATAATCAACTAAATCGATTAGTCCGATTAACCATTTCAGCTCCATTATATTTTGTTGCACAGTGGTGGCGAGCACACATAGCGAGCCCGTTATATTTACACCACAGATCTTGTGAGAATTATGAGGGCAGTGATAAAGAAAAGGATATAGGAAACATTTGTTCATTAATCGTAATCGAGGCAAAGGTTTGAAATAAACATGAATTGTGATATTGATTTGAAGTCATATCGCCCTGCCCTAACTACTATAGATCATTATCTTTATGCATGGAGTAAAGCAAAATCTCACAACTGAAAATCTTTACACACACACAGACACACACGCACACACGTGAAGAAATCACAGATTGAGGCTTTAACCTTTGCTTTTATATGAAATATCCGAGACTTAAGATATTTTGGAAGATGCTTCTGAACATAATTGCTAGTTTGACCACTTTCAAGTGCTCTAATATTAAAATAATAACCAAAATAGCCTATCAAGAGCTTGTAGATCGGCTATTTTTGCTGCGCAACATGCTTCCATTGTCCATATTCACACGGCGGCCATTTTGGAATTTAACATGGCGTTGCTGTGGCAACTGGGGTGGCATTTCATTGACTTAATGGCAATATGGCCGCCGTGTGAATATGGTCTATAGAAGACATGCTGGCTTCTATGGAATCACACATGACTGAAATCAGTCGTGGTGACTGAGAACTTTAATGCATGTTTATGTGATGTTTTTGCCATGATAATGATAATACTGAAATGTTGATAAGGTGATGATAGCCATACAACTAACAAACTTGACTTACCTCCGTTCTGACCACTCTGGTCAAATCCAAATAACTATTCAATAAATCAAACCATGGAGGGTTGCACTCAGAAATAAAAGTCCATATTTTGTATCGTTTCACATAGATGACAGGCGTTTCGACTATCCAGACTTCAGTGTGGACACAGTGTGACCCTCCATGGTTTGATTTATGAACATAAACTAACAGAATAAAAGGAAGAGAGAGACAGAGAGAACATGAAACCTACTGGTGTCCAGGTGGTCTTCAGGTTCCGGTTTAAGGTGGTCTTTGGGTTCCTGTTTAAGGTGGTCTTCAGGTTCCTGTTTACAAGAAACGGTGCTGGATAGTGCTGGGTAACTCATCTTCACCTGCAGGCTGGATCCCACAGACTGGTCTGGAATGAAGGAATAGCATAAGGACTTTCATTTTGACAATTATGGGTTGTGGATGAAGGTTGAATGTAAAACAGAGGGGGTAAAGAAGTGCTTTCATAGACTGGGCAGTGACCCCAATATAAAGTACAAGCTTTAAGCGATCAGAATAGGACACATATAGGGTGGGTTGGATTAAGTTGAAGGATAAATTTAGGTCCGATAATGATGTACCATGCATGTTAAAATCATGTATATATTATTTCCGACCATTTTCCAAAGCATATACTGTGAAAAGGTTGGCCGACGCCGACGGCACAAGGCTCCAAAAAGTAGACTGGTCCACAAATAGTTTTCTGTATTTTATTTACCTCCAAAAGATTTAACAGTGCAAGCCGGCGACAAAATACAAAAATAAGACTGGCCAAAAGCAAAGTACCAAAAATAGGAAATAAACACTTAACGAGCTAACTAAGTGTAGCAGGGGGGGGGGGCTTTTTAAAGGGAATAATAATAATAAAATATACAATGCCTACTAGACTACGCCACCTTTTTCTAGAGGGAAGGTCCTCTTTAACAATGCAATGCACAGGTTCGTTTAACCAAGGATGAGCATGGAAATAAGACATAGAATGATTTTAAAAAGACTGTTTATTCTTTTCCCTTCATAAACATCCTTCATGATGTACCATACTTACTAATTCACCAGGCGGCCTATATGCCGATACATTTAGAAAAGCCATGCCTTCCAGCTCTTGTCCTCCTCAGGTACACCAACCTTACAGCAAGCTAGGGGATCTGCTGAATGAAAGCAGCCCAGCCCTTTTATCTCCCGTGACAATAAACCCCACCCTTAATTTGAAACAAGGAGCACCTGGCTGATGCTGCCATAGTAACAGGTCTACCTGGTTACATAAGGAAAAACAAACCTAGACTTAAGAAACTGAAACTCAGGCAATGCCCTTTCTATCTAAGGGCCCTGGCAGCTCTTCCCTCGTGTTGTCACCTTCTAGCCCCAAGCCAAACTGAACTCAACCCCCTCCTCCACTTGTTGCATACATGCTTTTTAAGCAGGTGAGGCAAACCATACCAGTAACTCATTAACTCAACTAAGGCCCATGAGTTATCTTATCCAATTACTCTTAATCATAAGACTTTCCAAACTGATTCAATTATATTTTACAGGCCCAATTCATTCCAAAATTATAAAATAAAACAAAACATAACAAAACACAAACATGTACAAACACCCCTCCTTCTCTACAGTGCTTGGTCCCTTCCAATCAACAGGATTGCCAGGCTGCAGAGGAGATTCAGGTGACCAACACATACTCTTACTTCCCCACAGTGTCAATAAATAAACAAATTTAAAACCTTTTTCACACTTATTATTACAAGACCACCCCACCCCACCCACACCCACACCCACACAAAAATAGCAGATCTACAAGCTCACAACGTTTCGCTTTGCGACCCGTTTTGAGCTTGTAGATCAGTGCTACTCAACCCGCGGCCCGCGGGCCCCAACGCGGCCCCAACGCAGCGTCTTGGCGGCCCCTCATGGTCAAACCAAAAAAAAAAAAACATCAATTGTTACAGGTATAATGCATAGTTTTCTATGCATTTCAGTTTTTTGGGGGGGTTTGAACCCCATTTTTTTCCGGCCGCGCGCGCGCCCAGGGTAGGTGTCCCTTATTTCAATCTCTGGGAGTTGGCAACCCTAACCTTGCCATACCTTAGCTTTTGCTGAACTGATGCCACTGACAATGCGTAGTGTGTGTTACAAAATCGAAAAATCCAAAATAGGACCGTCATTTTTAGCTTGCGGCCCCTTGGACTTTTGGTATTTTGCTGAGTGGCCCCTGAGCCATCTTAAGTTGAGTAGCCCTGTTGTAGATCTTCTATTTCAAAGGATTGTTATACATTTGAAAACGTGTGAAATTCCGCACAATGAGTAATTTTACTTTTGGTACTTTAAGTATATTTTGATGCAAATACTTTTACTCAAGTAAATTTTGAAGATAGAGAGCATGAAACCTACTGGTGTCCAGGTGGTCTTCGGGTTCCTGTTTACAGGAAACGGTGCTGGGTAGTGCTGGAGAACTCATCTTCACCTGCAGGGCAGGCTGGATCCCACAGACTGGTTCTGGAATGAAGGAATAGCAGAAGAACTTTGATTTCGTGTTGACATAATGGGTTGTGGATGAAGGTTAAATGTAAAACAGAGGGTGTAAAGAAGGGCTTTCAAGCCATCCAGGCTCCAAGAGAATCATGACCATAAAACATTTGATTCTGTGGAGATTTATTTTTATACTTAATTATATGATATACTACATTTAATACCTTTTGTTTTGCGGTTTTCACTTTTTATTTTCACAGAATCAAATGTTTTATGGTCATGATTCACCAGGAGCCTGGATGGCTTGATTCCAAGCTTAAAATAATTGATATAAATATTTTTGGAAATCTCTATGGGAAAAAAAGAACAGGCTCTGGATCGGTGGAACCACATAATGGCCACCACTGCTATGCCCAATAGGGCACAGGCTGCCCCGTGACACATACATGTATTCTTTTTTACATTTCGGGGGAGAGGAAAAAACTATTTAACGTTGGGGTGCCCACAACGTGCCCAATGATTATTATTACAAAACCAACACACAGAGGCAATTTGAAAATAGCAGATCTACAAGCTCACAACACGTCGCTATTTTTCGGTATTTTATTTACCTCCAAAAAGGTGCAAGCCGGCAACAAAAATAAATAAGACAGGCCAAAAGCCAAGTTGTAAAAATAGGAAATAAGGAAATAAACACTTGACGAGCTAACTAAGGAAAAACAACAAACCAAGACTTAAGAAACTGAAACTCAGGCAATGCCCTTTCTAAGGGCCCTGGCAGCTCTTCCCTGGTGTTGTCACCTTCTAGACCCAAGGCAAACTGAACTCAACCCCCTCCACCTGTTGCATAAATGCTTTTTAAGCAGGTGAGGTAAACCATACCATATCAGTAATCATTAATTGGTAACTCATTAACTCAACTCAGGCTAACTAAGGCCCATGAGTTATCTTACCCAATTACTCTTAATCATAAGACTTTCCATACTGATTCAACTATATTTTACAGGCTCAATTCATTCCAAAATTATAAAATAAAACAAAACATAATACAAACATGAACAAACACCCCTCCTCCTCTACAGTGCTTGGCCCCTTCCAATCAACAGGATTGCCAGTGCTACAGAGGAGAGTCAGGTTACCAACAGTACTTTAACTTCCCCACAGTGTCAATATATAAACAAATAAACGTTATTTAAAACCCTTTTCAGTCCTTGAGTTAAATGTCAGATGTAGCCTACACTAAAGAGAACATGCAACCAACCCCACACTTCCCAGCCGGCTTGATGGTGATTGATATTGGAAGCAGCTGTGTAGTGTGTGTGTGTGTGTGTGCATGCAAAGTTCCTCAGTAGGCCTACTCATCTATGGGCCTACTGTACAGTGGCGGCCATTTTGTGGTTCCACTGATCCATAGCCCATTTTTCCCATTCATATTTCCAATTTTCAGTACTTACTTATACCTCTACTCCACTACATCTCAGAGGAAAATATTATACTTTTACTCCACTACAATTATCTGAAAACTTGAGCTTTGATTTTGATTATTATTACAAAACATACATAACATAACCACTTCAGCCCTATACACTTTGGCCATTTGAAAATAGCAGATCTACCAGCTCACAATGCGTTGGGATGCGACCCATTGTGAGCTCGTAGATCTGCTATTTTCTAAATATTTGTATACATTTTATACATTTGAAAAGTTGTGAAATGGGACATTCTGCATATTGAGCACTTTCTACTTTTCATACTCAATTCAATTCAATTCAAACTTTATTCCAGACACACAGGGGAGTACATAAAAATCATCAACATCACACAACAAATTAAACAATAAATAAAATAAATAAATAAACACAAAATCATAAATAGATGCTGACTCTCCAGTGTTTACACAGCCTGGATGAGTACCAGAGACAGCGCTTCCCAGTTTGACTATATCGTCAATAATACTGTTCTGGGACTCATCCAGGCGAGACATGAATCCATACATAGAGTGCCTTAAGAGAGCCTCACATGTGTGGATTCCACACGTCACAAACAAGTGACTGGCTGGCACTATGCCATGGACCTTAAGTAGTATCCTCAGTATCCATCATTGTAGGCCACTTTAAGCCTCTGCATGCTACCCTTCTTGTATGTGCACCACAGGAAAGCTGTATACATGGAAGTGCAGAATGCTTTAAAAAGTGCACACTTGACAGGACCTGAACACATACTGAAGCAGCATTTTAGCCTAACTTGAAGTATATTTAGTCTAGATGGAAAGGGGGGTCCACGCGCATAGGGTGGATTTTTTGACGCCACCTGTTTTTTCTTAATCCTTGAAGGGTGTATTTTAAGATTCTGCCAGGTACCAGGCTGAAAAAATGGCCCATGGGGTTCATTTTTAACCCTTTGTTACACATATCCTACCCAAATCCGAAAATGGGAAAAAAAGGAAAACAGAATAACTATTGAAATAAACAACGTACAGGGACAAATTAACACATGTTTCCATACAATTAGGACCCAGGGAACTCATTAAAATTGTTATTATTAAGATTCAAGCACATCTTGACTCCATTTCGGGGCAAAAAATGCACAAAAATAGCTGAAAATGTTCGGATCACATCTATATTTCTCTATTCAGTAAATCATTTTCATTTTTACATCATTCAAGTTCTGACCTTTAATTAAAGGAGAATTCCGGACATTTTAAGTGTTGTCTTTGATGTGTCGTTACTCACCTACCGACGTAAAAAGTGGCATTGTTTTTTTCCAGAGATTCCCCTGTCGTCATTTTTTCAACCCCCTCCGTTGTCATAATGGGAGCGTGTGGCTTAGGGAAATTCGTCTATTATAACCGATGCAATGTTATTTTTTTCTCTACTACTACTCATTGTAGAGTCTCATGATAGTCAAACATGCGCTGAAAGTTCCTGAGAGGCTAGCGCTACTGCCGAACGATTTAACACTGGTTGCTTGTTTCTCTACCTGGCAACACCAAGTTGCCAGGTTCTGGAGAGAAACAAGCATGTGCCCTACTGCAACTAATCATCATCATCATCATCATCACTAAAGAGGTCATCCTCCTCTTCATACTGATACTCTCCATCCTCCTCATCCACATTATTGTTGGAGGAATCTGCTTCTTTCCCAAGAGCTTCTTGCTCTTCTGGGCCAGAACCTCCACAAGAGAAGGAGGGAGGATGGGTCCAATTGTCCAGACAGGCTCTAACACCCCCTCATCCATCGTCTTCTCCCAGCCCACTCGGATACAGCAGAGAAAGAAAGATAACTACTACTGGAGTGCAGGAAGGTCAGCCTCAAGCTCAATGCCAAGAAAACAAAGGTACTGACAATACGGACAAAACCATTGCCACTGTGGACGGGACGGTGCTCGAGGCAGTAGAGGACTTCCGACTTCAAATATCTCGGGCCTGGACTGCTTCAACGGAACAGGACCTGAAGGTCCGTAGGGCACTTGCCTGGAATGCCTTGCATGGGATGAGGAGTGTGGAAATCAGACATGGGAGAAGACCTCAAGAGGCGGCTGATTGTAGCTACAGTGGAGCCAGTACTGCTGTATGGGGCTGACTGCTGAGACATGAACCCTCACAGTGGAGTCAGGACTGCTGTATGGGGCTGAGACATGGGCCTTCACAGTGGAGTCAGTACTGCTGTATGGGGCTGAGACATGGACCCTCACAGTGGAGTCAGGTCTGCTGTATGGGGCTGAGACATGGACCCTCAAAGTGAAGTCAGTACTGCTGTATGGGGCTGAGACATGGACCCTCACAGTGGAGTCAGTACTGCTGTATGGAGCTGAGACATGGACCCTCACAGTGAAGTCAGTACTGCTGTATGGGGCAGAGACATGGACCCTCTCAGTGAAGTCAGTGCTGCTGTATGGAGCAGAGATTTGGACCCTCACAGTGGAGTCAATACTGCTGTATGGGGCTGAGACATGAACCCTCACAGTGGAGTCAGTACTGCAGTATGGGGCTGAGACACAGGGGAGTCAGTACTGCTGTATGGGGATGAGACATTGACCCTCACAGTGGAGTCAATACTGCTGTATGGGGCTGAGACATGAACCCTCACAGTGGAGTCAGTACTGCAGTATGGGGCTGAGACACAGGGGAGTCAGTACTGCTGTATGGAGCTGAGACATGGACCCTCACAGTGGAGTCAGTACTGCTGTATGGGGATGAGACATTGACCCTCACAGTGGAGTCAATACTGCTGTATGGGGCTGAGACATGAACCCTCACAGTGGAGTCAGTACTGCAGTATGGGGCTGAGACACAAGGGAGTCAGTACTGCTGTATGGAGCTGAGACATGGACCCTCACAGTGGAGTCAGTACTGCTGTATGGGGATGAGACATTGACCCTCACAGTGGAGTCAGTACTGCTGTATGGGGCTGAGATATGGACCCTCACATGGGAGTCAGTACTGCTGTATGGAGCTGAGACATGGACCCTCACAGGGGAGTCAGTACTGCTGTATGGGGATGAGACATTGACCCTCACAGTGGAGTCAGTACTGCTATATGGGGCTGAGGCATGGACCCTCACAGCACAACAGGTACGAATGGCACTAGGTGTCACATGGACGGACCACATCAGAAATGTGGTCCTCTATGGGGACCTACCACGGATCACAGACAAAGTCAGATAGAGAAGGATGAGGCTGGCGGGGCACTGCGTCAGGCACCCAGAACAAGAGGAAAGCAAGCTGACACCATGGGAGCCAACCCAGGGCAAAGCCAGGAAAGGCAAGAAGCACCACCTACGTAGATGCACTGTGGCACGACAGCTTAGCTAACAACACTGTAGGGGCGGCAGTGGCTCAGGGGTAGAGTGGCCGGGTAGAGTGAACTGAAAACCGCAAGGTTCCCAGTTCGATCCCGGGCTGGGGCGCTCCCCCAGAGTGTCGAAGTGTCCTTGAGCAAGACGCTGAACCCCTAATTGCTCCCGATGAGCAGGTTGGTGCCTTGCATGGTTTCCTCCGCCATCGGTGTATGAATGTGTGTGTGAATGGGTGAATGGCACAATCAATGTAAAGCGCTTTGGATAAAAGCACTATATAAATGCACCATTTACTGTAGAGCGCAAGATCCTGATGTTAGATTGGAGAGTGTGGATGGCAGTGATCCAGGAGTCCCGAGTTGGTGTAGGCTAGACCACACTCTCGCATCGCATCGCACACTCATCATAGGGGTTGGGCCTCTCATAGATTGGTTGGTATGAAGGTGGCATGCTGTACACCTGGGATCAGACAAACCTTGGGGGGAGGCAGGAGTTCCAGGTCTACTTGATCAGCACCCACCATTTTCTTCAGCATTTTAGTCCGCACAGCATTGACTGACTTTATACGAGCATGGTCATACGTAATGCATGTGAAGGACTCCATCTCTTGTGGAGCTGGCATCTTTGGGGAAGTGTCCTCTCCTTCACCTCTTGAATCATGATTCTCCCAGCACCGTTTCAACATTTGAGCCATGAACATAGCCCTGGGGGGTTCTGTCCTGAAATAGAGTCTAGATGTGCTTGAATCTTAATAACAACAATTGACTGGAAAAATATGTTCATTTGTCCCTGTAGGTTGTTTATTTCAATAGTTATGCTGTTCTCTCTTTTTTCCCATTTTCGGGTTTGGGTAGGATATGTGTATGAAGGGGTTAAAAAGGAACACCATGGGACATTATTTCAACCTGGTACCTGGCACAATTTTAAAATACACCCTTCAAGGATTAATAAAAAACAGTTGGCAAGGACAAATCCACCTAAGAATTTAGTAAAAAAGATAAATATAGATGTGATCCGAAAATCTTCAGCTACTTTTGTGCAGTTTCTGCCCCGAAATAGAGTCAAGATGTGCTTGAATATGAATAATAACAATTTTAATGAATTCCTTGGGTCCTAATTGTATGGAAACATGTGTTCATTTGTCCCTGTAGGTTATTTATTTCAATAGTTATGCTGTTTTCTCTTTTTTTCCATTTTCGGGTGTGGGTAGGATATGTGTAACAAAGGGTTAAAAATTAACCCCATATGACATTTTTTCAGCCTGGTACCTGGCATAATCTTAAAATACACCCTTCAAGGATCAAGAAAAATCAGTTGGCTAGGAAAAATCCACCTAAAGGATTTACTAAAAAGAGAAATATAGATGTGATCCGAACATTTTCAGCTATTTTTGTGCAGTTTTTGCCCCGAAATGGAGTCAAGATGTGCTTGAATCTTAATAATAACAATTTTAATGAATTCCCTGTGTCCTAATTGTATGGAAACATGTGTTCATTTGTCCCTGTAGGTTGTTTATTTTAATAGTTATTCTGTTTTCCTTTTTTTCCCATTTTCGGATTTGGGTAGGATATGTGTAACAAAGGGTTAAAAATGAACCCCATGGGACATCTTTTCAGCCTGGTACCTGGCAGAATCTTAAAATACACCCTTCAAGGATTAAGAAAAAACAAGTGGCGTCAAAAAATCCACCCTATGCGCGTGGACCCCCCTTTCCATCTAGACTAATTTTGATACCAATACTTTTGTACTTTTACTCAAGTAATTTTTTTCAGATTCCAGACGTTTACTTCTACATTGCAGTATTGAAAAATGTTGAGTACTTTTTCCAACACTGTAAAAGAGTGGGTGAAATTCTTTATTGTAAACGTAGTTACAGGAAAGTTCCAGGGTTAATTTGGTTTGATTAGAACTTTTTTCATTTTTTCCTCCCGAAAATTGGAGAATGCCACTCTTTTTTTTGTCAGGCAAATGTCCAGGGCGTGCTCACCAGTGTTGCCATGTCCGCTTATTATAAGTGATTTTAGGCTTCTTTTTATGTTATGGACCCCCAAATGAATATGTATTTGTCCCCCTAACCCCCATCTGAAAATGTTTTGTGCCAGGGAGCCCCGTACCAGATTTGTGTTGTTTCAAAATATAATGTTAAAAAAAATCTTCCAAATCTTCCACATTTTATTTCAAGATTTTCAATGTATAGGCCTACAGTATATAGGTTTAAAGTGCTCATAATGGCCTAGTGCCCTATAGGGCATAGCAATGGTGGCCATCTTGTGGTTCAACTCAAACAAAGTCCATTCATTTTTCCCATAGAGATTTCCAAAAATATTTATATCAATTATTATAAGCCTAGAATCAAGCCATCCAGGCTCCTGGTGAATTATGACCGTAAAACATTCGATTCTGTGAAGAAGGAAAACTAAAATATTTAATTATATGATTACTGAATTTAATAAGTACCCTTTGTTTTGCGTTTTTCAAAAAAAAATAATAATCACAGAATCAGATGTTGTATGGTCATGATTCACCAGGAGCCTGGACACCTTGATTCTAAGCTTAAAATAATTTATATAAATATTTTTGGCAATCTCTATGGGAAAAAATAATGGCCTTTTTTTTTGTGGAACCAGAAAATGGCCTATATAAGTGCCCTATTAGTTGCTTCTTTTGGGCTTGTCCTCCTGGACCTTGCTGCTTATTTCTCTCACACAATCTGGCAACGCTCTGACAGCTGGGGTCCTGGCCGGGCCACTGATGATGGCGTCAGTGTCTGTGTGATGATTTGGAGGATCATGAAACTTGACGAGGAGGATACCGTTGTTTGTTTGGGTTGTTGTTTTGTGAATTAATACGTCGAAGCTTTCCTCTATAAATGTACAGCCCGTACAAAACAACCCCAAATGGCTCCAAGTGTACATACACCAAACTAAAAGGTGAGTAGTACGCGTGGACGTTGTCTTTAGTCGCTGTTAAACAAAGCAGCGACGTGGCTAACGTTAGCCTTAGGCTAACTTAAAGGTAGGGTAAGTGATATTTTTTGGTAAAAACAAAAAGTATTTTTTTAAAAGGTTAAAATACTATATTCTGATAGTAATCATTGCTATAGAGTGTTTTTTCAGTAACAGATGTCTCCCTGTCTCTCCAGCTCTTTAATAAACAGAAAATACATTTTTCGGTAGGTGTCAAAATCTCAGCCAATCAGGAGAAAGTACCAATTTTTAAGCTTAATTTGTATAGTTTTCAGTTCAAATTTTGCATGCTCATTTCTTAGTGTCATCACTTCCAATTTCACTTGTTTAATCTGTGTCCTGATTGAGTTCTCTGTCCTGGTTGGATAAAATTGGAAATGAAAAGAACTACAAAAAAAAAACAACTACAAAATACATTTTCTGTTTTATAAAGAGCTGGAGAGACATGGAGACTCTTTATATGGACAGGACACTCTATAGTAACGAGCACTATCAGAACATAGACCCATTTTGCAATTATTTGAAACTTTGCAAATCACTTACACTACCTTTAACACATTCGGGGTTGTGAGCTTGTAGATCTGCTATTTTTGGCGCACGACACCGGGCAACGTTACGAAGTATGTCAGCGGTTTAAGTTAGCCCGTCAGTCAGTGCTGATGCGACTTGAAGGTGTTTTTTATAATAATAATATCAACTATTTATAATAGTAATACATATAATAATAACATTAATAAATATAATTATAATAATACATATAATAATAATAATAGTAATAACTATTTATTATAATAGTAATACATATAATAATAACAATAATACATATAATAATACATATACTAACAATAATAATACATATAATAATGATAATAATAATAACTATAAACATAGTAGTAATAATAACAACATATATACAAGGTAAAAAGAGTTATAATCAAGAAAGAGAATGGTTTGACTGATGTCCTTGCGATTAAGGTGCATTGATGTGCATTGAAGGTTCTTATCCTTAGGTCATAAATATAAACATTACATCAAACATGTACAAGCTGTAAAGTGACCTGTGCCAGGGTTCCTTTGCATTGTTCAACACATAAGGGCTGCCTCTGACCCCAGACAGGCAGTGCATGTAAACGCTGTATAATTAATGACTAGTGAGCATCTCTGATCCTTCCTGTGGTGGAAATTCAGTCACCAGAGACAGCACAGCAGTTCAATGTATTGTAGCTTGTAAAATAAAAGAGACAACATCACCAGCAGAACACTATCTATCAGCAATGAATGACAGTATGCACCGGATACATTATCCTGCACTGTGCAGAAACAGATTCACACAATCACATTTTAGCCATATAGCAGACACTCTTTATCCAGAGCGCTTTAGCAAGGTGAACACATAACAAATGTATAGAGACAGTGTAGTGTCTCAGTAATCTAGGATTAGGTAAACCAAGAACCTAGAATTCGTCTAAACAGTATAATATCAAAAAAGTAAATAATCTGTACATTGAAACTATACAAACTAGGATGCCCAGCCACATTGCCAGGTCAACAAATGAACCTGGTATCTGTCTTAAATAACGGGCTATCTAAATTACATTTTAACCTTTGCATTAGTCACTGCATGGTCGTCGAGGCTAGGCCAAGTGCCACGGGCTAAAGTGGAGTCTGAAGAGGTGAGTCTTCAGATCACGGCGGAGAATTGGGAGTGAGTCTGCAGTTCAAACAGCAATGGGGAGTTTGTTCCGCAGTTTGAGAGCCAGAAGGGAGAAGAGTCTGGGACGTGTGGAGCGTTGTCCCGGATGTTTTAGGGAAGGTTCTGTCAGCTTCCCTGTGTTAGCTGATCTGAGTAAATGGGAGGGGTTGTAGGGTTGGATCAGGCTTATTTGATCCAATAAGCCTGATTGGATCAGGCTTATTGGTACCCCCATTGAAGATATGGGGGTACCATACCTTTTGGTTCATTTGTAGGCCGGCATCTGTGTTTTGTACTCTGTGCGGGCTGTAACTGCCCTCACAGTCTCCATTACAGTAAGAGCATCCTGTGCTGTGCAGATACAGATTCACACAGTCACAATGACATTACAGTATCCTGCAACTCTGCAGAAAGAAACCTCACACAATCACAGTGTCATTACAGCATGTTGCAAACTATGCAGAAACAAGTACACACAATCACAGTGTCATTACAGCATGTTGCACACTATGCAGAAACAAGTACACACAATCACAGTGTCGTTACAGCATGTTGCACACTACATAGAAACAAGTACACACAATCACAGTGTCATTACAGCATGTTGCACACTATGCAGAAACAAGTACACACAATCACAGTGTCGTTACGACATCAACAGAACACCCTGATAGCGATAGAGAGACAACAGTATTATCAGTGCAATAACCACGCCCTCCAGTGTTACCGGGGAATAGAATCAACTTTTTTCCCCAAATGTTTAAAAAATAGCAGATCACAACACCTCGCATCATGACGCCTTGTGATCTTGTAGATCGGCTATTGTTGAATATTGTATGAATTAGGCTTGGAAAGTGGTGTAACGGATTTTGATGCTATTTTAACTAACTTAACTGGGGGACCCCCTGAAACCCCACTGTGGGTCCCCGGACCCACAGACCATTGAAAAGCACAGATTTAAAGCTCTTCACACATGCAAACAAACGAGTGCTGCTTTATTCTTCCAGCTTCGGCTCAGACTAAGGGGAGCTCCCATGCACCAGCCATGCCTCAGAAACTGTTGAAGAGTTCCCAGACGGCACACTACATTGAGCTGGGCAGCTATCAGTACTGGCCTGTGCTGGTACCCAGGGGGATTCGGCTGTACACGTATGAACAGATCCCGGTGTTCCTGAGAGATAACCCCTACATCACCGATGGATACCGAGCCTACCTTCCCTCCAGACTCTGCATCAAAAGGTAGGAAATAAAGGAAGGAAGTGAGAAAATAGCCAGCACACAATAAATGTCCTTTTCACATAGTTTATTTACACCTCCACGGACGGAACAACGGACACGTTTCAACCTAACGGGCCTTCCTCAGCGTTAGGTTGAAACGCGTCCGTTGTTCCCCGAGTGCTTCACACCAACGCCTGTTCACTGCACTTAGGTTGGGTACAATGCAGAGGACAAATTTCACGTATGTGCAAATATACAGTGCCAAAAAAACAGCCCAAGGCCTGGGGACCAAATAATAAAAAATGTTTTATATACATAATGTAATAACCTTGCTAGGATCACAGGTACAATTATTGTCTGACCACGATGCTGGCCTTGTTGCCGTCTTCCTGCAGCATCTTCATTCTTTCCAACGAGACGGGGAACATCTGGAGCCACCTGCTGGGCTTCATGTGGTTCTTCTGTCTGGCGGTGTACAACATGGCGTCTGTGTTACCTGCCACCGGAGTCTCCAAAGAGGACTACGTCATCTACTCCATAGGAGTCTTCTGCTTCCAGGTACGCTTGGTCTTAACCACAGGAAGCCTAAAGCCCAGTCCACACCAATGCAACTAGTCGCAACAGACAGACAGGTGCCATTTGGGGATAATGGTGGCAAGCAGTTGTAGTTGCAAGGAGTTGCATTGGTGTGGACTGGCCTTAACGTCTCATTCTGGGCAAGTTATAATAGAAAATAAGTAGATCTACATGTATGCACATGATTCAATGAAACACACACACACACACACACACACACGCTTCTCAGACGTTTTTGGGCGGTGAAACCGCCCCTATAAGTGAGGTTTGGAAATTTGTACAATTATCCTGCGCTGTGATTGGCCAAAAATTTACCCCGCTTAACCCTGCACCGTGATTGGCCAATCACAATCTATTCAGGACTGTGATTGGCCAGTGTCACATGACACATGTGCATAGCCCTATATAAGAAACCATAACTTAAAAAAAAACATAAATTGGTTTTTTTTAAGTTATGGTTTCGTCCATCATAAAGAGTGTTTCAATAAATGTATTTATCTTTTGTACATGATTGGTTGACTCCATTCAGTATTGTGATTAGCTAGCAAGACACATGCTGTGATTGGCTAGTGATACATATGACGAAACTAATCTAAAACCACTGTGATGTGACACTAGTATATTACTTACTGTCCATTTCGTGAGAACAGTAAAGAAGAACTCAAAGATCACTATGGCTGAAATGAGAAAAGGGAAAACCGATATTGAGAAGAAAATAGAAAGTCTTCCTAGAAGGTTGACTCCATTCAGTATTGTGATTAGCTAGCAAGACACCGCCCACTTCACACAGGGTGTGATTTTTTTAAATATAAAATGTCATTACTGTTACTTCACAATGATGCAGCATGTGGGGTGTAGTTCTGTTACACCTCTAGGATAACAGATACTGTATGAGGAGTTGGACTAATATTATATCAAATCGAACAGGCAGGCAGAGCCAGTGGATGGAAGCAAGGACTTATTTAGAAATGATTGGGAAAATGTGTTAGGATTTAAGATTTTGCACGTGCAACATGTTTAAATGTAAAATTTAAATTGACCAAAAACAAAGAACAAAAAAACCCAGAAATAAACAGACAAGGCCTGTTTTGGTCCCCAGGTTGTGAAACACTGTGCCTGGAATGGTGCCTGGCACTTGCAGTGCATGATGTCAGGTGGAAACCTTGTATATCCAACACTGTTACTTTTGAGGAAATGGAAAATTTTCAAATCGATCCTATGTAGTTATTATTTAGTCAAAAGCTCTTGTTAATACTTTTCATTTTGGTTCAACTTCAACTCCATTTACGAAAACCACACACAAACGTCACCACTTGCACTTTCACTTTTAAAAACCTTCAGAAATAGCGAAAGTAGACGATCTACAAGCTCACAAAGCATCGCATCACAACCGCTATCTTCACTTCTTTAGCAGCGTGACTCTGTTGTACGATGAAGTAGGACATTCATTCACAGGGAAAAACAAACAAACATGAAAAAAAAGTTGAAATACATAGATACAAGGTTTCTGCCCGACAGCGACGATGACCAGGTTTGTTTTGTGTCTTAAGCTGTGCATGCTGTGCTCGGCGGGCCACCACGTGTTCTGCTGCCACCGCTCGGAGAAGACCAGCCGCCGCTGGATGGCGCTGGACTACGCGGGCATCTCCATTGGCATCCTGGGCTGCTACGTCCCCGGGGTCTTCTACACCTTCTACTGTGATAACGTAAGTCACAGCTTGACAGACTATAGTATCTGATGCTTTTACAGCATACAGTACCAGAAAAGTAAACTAAACCACCGCTTATCGGTAAAAAAACACTTCGGTGAGGTGCTAGAGCTGAAAAGTATCAGGGTGAACAAAAGAAAAAACTGCAACCGAGAGATTTGGTGTAGAGGGGAAGAAGAGTGGACCAAGTACAAAGCCCCGGTCAACTAAGTATTAGTTTACTTGAGGGTTTAATAGTCCTGTAGCAAGCCCTCAAAAAAGGCCTTAGTTTTTTAGATGCCCCCACCCGAGACAAAACACAACCATGTTTTTTCTTATCTTTAGGGTCTCCCATTAATGAAATGGATTGTTGTGAAATTTTATTTTGGGGCAAAATTTGTTTTTTTTGGCTATTCTTTAGAACTACCTCAATCTCTGAAAAAGGCAAATCCGAATATGGCAAAGGTGACCAAAAATGCTATAACTTGAGAATGCTCACTCTTATCTTCATCAAATTTGCTGAGGTATGAACCAGGTGTCTACCCTACATCACCAAAGAGTCAGAATGTAATTTACCTAAATAAATACTGAAATATAGTCCTTTAAACATACTTTTAGTTTAGGCGGAAATTGTACTTTTGTAGTGAGGACTCCTCTACTTTCCCTCATTTAGAAAAAAAACATATATTTATGTCAAATAAGCTGTTACTGCATAGCCTAAGATGCTATTAAACAATTACCAGTGGTTGTGTGGAGAGATCTAGTACAGTGTTATTGAAATTAGACTTCTTTAGATATATACTCCTTCTCTGGAAATAAAACTATTAAAATGTTGGAATAACACTTTACTTTTTGTCCTTTATATATACCAAATAAAAGTCAAAATCAAATTAAAAGTCAAATTCCTTCTCAGTTGGCATTGTTTAACCCTCCCTTGAATATCTATTGTTGTGATTTTGGGGCAACATTTGGGGCAATGTTGAGGCAATTATGTAAGTACAGCACCATATTCAATCACACTCACACATGATTGCTGTGTGTGGCAGGGGCAACATGAAGTCATGTCATTAATGTCATGCCATGTCATTAATTCATGGAAATATGAATTTATGATTTCAGTAGTAAGAACTTTTTTATATACACATCCAAACCAAAGGTGCATAGATTCATTCATTTTGTTGAGAATTGCAGGCCTCAACACAGAGAAGCATTACACAAATGCAATACTGTGATTACTGTTTCTTTAAGCAGTAAATTGAAGTCAATTAAGTTCAACCAATGAGAGCAGGGGAAGGACTGTGGCTTCACAATTCTATCCAAAAACTCTCACATGGCTTTCCAGGGGGAGAAATGTGCACTGTGCCATAAAGTAAAGAAACCACCAATCAAATGACCGATAACAGGTAACACAAATGTCTACACAAATGTAATACTATGGTATTCCTTAATTTGATACATTTAGATTGTAGAATATGTTGTGTTGTATTACTTTCATATCACCAATCAGCTATCTGAAGCAATGATAGAAGTTAGCATACATGCATAACAGTAACAGATCTTTTTGAAGAGCTTAAATTTGAGGCCTATTTCATGTTACCAATAATAGTATCAAAATTAAATGTAAACAAATAGGCAACTCTAATTAACTGTTCCATATTTACCAGAGTTCACTGTAAAAATGGAGCCAACAGAAACAGCAAGCAAGCCACATTCACAGACACTGGACGAAACATTATGCTTAATATGTGAAAAACCTCTACAAGGAGATAAAAATAATCCACATGTCAAGAACGCAACCTTGGAAGGACTCAAAACCATATTGAAGGTTGCCCAGGAACGGGGTGATGAAGTCCATAAGAGACTATCCCCCCACTCAGACGACATACTGTCCTTCAAGTTTAAAGTTTCATATCACAGGTCATGTAGGGCCAATTATTCAAGTTCAAGCAACTATATGCCTACTGCCAGTGGCAGTGAGCAAGAACCAGCCTGGGATCAATGTCAAAGCAAAAGACTGACCAGAGAACCAGGATTTGACATCCGCAGCCAGTGTTTCATTTGCAGCCAGAAAGCCACAAAGCCACAAAGAAAGAAGGCCTTACCCCTATAAGTACTGGTACAGGTGAAAGTACAAGGTCAAAGGTCCTCGATGCAGCCTCAGAGAGGTTTGATGACAAAATTCATCTTCGTATGCTGACACATGAAGATTTATTTGCTTATGATGCAAAGTATCACAGAAGCTGCCTGGGACACTATATTTCTGAAAATAATATCAGAGCAGTCAGAAACAAACTTCTGTCAGAAAATAAATTAAATGCACATGAAAAAGCTTTCATGTCATTGACTGAAGAATTAAGTATAACAGTGTTTTCAAAGAATATGACTGTCACAACACTAAGCGCTCTAACTCAGAGCTATGTAGGAAAAGTAAGTACTGCTGAAGAACCTGCAAATTATCCAGATTGGAAACTCAAAATAAAGTTGATCCAACATTATGAGGAGAAGCTGGCTTTCATTGAACGTCCTGGAAAATCTGATTTGATCTGTTCTGGTGGCATTACTGTTGGTCAAGCAATGCAAGAAGCTGGTCTCCTCAGAGAACATATAACAGAAGATAGGGAGACAATACCTCCACAGAGAAGAGAGTCTCTAACGGATACACAAATTCTACACCAGGCTGCAGGTATTTTAAGGAAAGCCATGGAAAAGGTTGAGCATGAGCCTCAATTCTACATAAGCAGTGATAAGATGTCCCTTCTCCAGTGCAGTAAATATGTACCAGACATTTTATATGATTTTGTGAACTGGTGTGTTAGTTCACATGCATTTAAAAAAGTGCAGATGTGTAATAATGACCCAGCAACAAAGGATAACATAAGTGTAATAACCTTTTGCCATGATATAATTGCAAAGTGCTGCAGCACACACACACACACACACACACACACACACACACACACATCTCCTGTTTGTTGTTTTCTGAAATGACATAAGGAATGTTGAGATTTGTCTGATAAATGTTATTATTATTACATTATTTTGTCATGTCAAGACAACATCAAACTGTGATTTAGGTAGGAGATACTGATTTTCATGTTTCAATAAAACTCAGAATTATATTTATGCCTTGTATCTCTCTGTTTCATACACCTTAAATGTAGATACACTTTATTAGGACACCTTATTAGGTTACTCACATCCTGAGTGTACATCCACCTGGACTTGCTTTACCAAAATATGATGACCATCATCAACTTAGGCTTACAGTCACCTATTTTCCATTCAGAGTGACTTAATTTGACTGTTTCAGAGAAGGGGTATGTCTAAAGAAGTCTCATTTGCAATAAAACTGTACTAGATCTCTCCACACAACCACTGGTTATTGTTTAATAGCATCTTAGGCTATGCAGCTTATTTGACATAAATATATGTTTTTTTTTCTAAATGAGGGAAAGTACTGTAGAGGAGTCCTCACTACAAAAGTACAATTTCCGCCTAAACTAAAGGTATGTTTAAAGGAGGATATTTCACTATTTATTTAGGTAAATTACATTCTGACTCTTTGGTGATGTAGGGTAGACACCTGGTTCATACCTCAGCAAATTTAATGAAGATAAAAGCATTTGCCATATTCGGATTTGCCTTTTTCAGATATTGGGGTAGTTCTAAAGAATAGCCCAAAAAACACATTTTGCCCCAAAATAAAATTTCACAACAATCCATTTCATTAATGGGAGACCCTAAAGATAAGAAAAAACATGGTTGTGTTTTGTTCTAACTCGGGTGGGGGTATCTCAAAATTTGAGGGCCTCTGCTACAGGACTATAAGTAGTTCAGTCAAAGTCCCCAAATCCCAAGTAGCACTGGCAGTTTGACACATTTGGACTAACTGTAGTTAAATTTGTAAGTTCTGTACCAGCATAAGGTACAGTAAATCACTTTTGCTGGGCTTATTTGACAAAATGTCTTCAAGCGAGACTGATGCTGTACTTCATGTCATTTGGGCATGATAACAAATTTGTGGGCAGTCGACAGGGACAGCTTCAGATGGGACTGTGACAATCCAAGTCGCAGATAGTTGGCAAAAAAAAAAAGAAAAGCCAGAGACAGTGGGCATTTTCACTCGGTTCCAGTGTATCTGGGGGAGCGTACATTGGCAGTGTTAACACGTCAGAACAGAGGGCTCTCTGTCAGCAGATGGCTAGCATGCCTCTCCAGTGGGCTACTTACCACGCTACCTATGCACTGAGCTAATAGGCTACCTATGCATGCATCTGAAATGAGGCAACAGTTTCCTTGGCATGAAACAAAAAAGAAAACCTGCTCACAGCACAGTTAAGTCACATGTTTTTTTTATTAGAGCTAACAGCTGTCTATTTTGGAATTAAATCGGTTTTAATTGGAAGCAGTTTGTTTGCTCTTGTGGACTCTTGTGTACAGTGGCTCTGAACGAGTCTGAATTGCCAATGAAGTCAGGACCAAAATAGAAGAAGCAACACAGTGAATTAGATCTTTGCAACATTATCAGAACATCTCCTCACCCGCTTACTGAGGGGTGCCGTGTGCTCCAAATAGCGGATCTACAAGGAACAAATTATAAATGAATTATAAATCGGGCTTCAATGTCTGCCCATTAGCTCCCAAGAGAATGTTGCGTGCAGTTTGACATCAGTGGCCTTTGAAAAGCAGTAATTGAATAAAGCTGAAATAGAGCCCATCTTTCTTTTTCTTTTTTATCTTTTTCTCCTCCTCTTCTTGACGGGCTCATTGTTCACAGAGTAGAAGCAATGTGACACGCTAGTAGCCTACTTGGAAAACCGTCTTGGAAGCCCACAAGGTAGCTTCATGTTCTCATTCCAAAACGCCCACCCATGTCTTTTTTTCCCTCGGTTGCAACTCTCCCCTTGGCTGCACCGGCACTCGCGCGGTTTCCCCCTCGCATATTGGAAGCGCCGGGTTCTTGTGCCCCCGGAACGCGGGAGAAATCTGCTCCAGCCTCAAACCAGATGGCCACGTCAACGACTGAGCGGTCCATCGCCGCCACCACCCCCCCACCACCATATGACATTCACAAGTCGAGGAACCAATCTCTTGCAAAAGCCCTCTCCCTGCCAACACTCAGGCTCCGCTGTTGGGGGCGGCCTCCGTTCTGCGAGCCAAGAGTCCCCCCCCCCCACCCAAAGCAAACGGAATTTATATTTAGCCAAACTCGAGTGTTTGTCAAATAGCTTTTGGGATTGCGCGTTTGGTAAAGGAAACGTGGTGCTTTTGATTTTAATTTATGGTGGTACAAGTTTAAAAAAGAAAAGAAAAAAAGCTACATCCAAGTGGGCACTTTCCTGGTGCAAATGTATTCACTGTGAAATTCAGCAGGACTTGTCACATGAGGAGGTGTGACTGGACGTAGGCCTGTGTTGGCACAGAGGCCCTGAAGGGACACAGAGCAGCCTGTGTGCAGTCGCTCATCTCAACTCCAAATATTAACTCTTTTACAATCACTTCCTCTTCCACTTGAACCAAAGCATCACTATTTTGGGCATGTCAGAATAGCAGATCTACAAGCTTGCAACGCGTTGCAATGCGTCTCGCTCTAGAGTCACTGAACACTGGTGAAGAAAACACATTCTGATGGGCAGAACGCCCCTTTAATTTGAGCAAGGCCATGACATTTTTTTAGCAAATAAAGAAATAAAATAATCGGAACTTCAAAATTTTTAAGGTGTGGCTCCTTAAGGTCGTAGCCTTCTTGGAGAGGGTTTGTGTGTGTGTGGGGGGGGGACTCATTAGAGCATTTAACTCAATAAAAATAAACACGAATAACCTTTTGATAGATACAGAATTTAAATTAAGTATACTGTGTATATTAAACTTATATGAAAAGAACATTTTACTTTAATTATACAATGAACAAGCAAGTAAATATAAAAGTATTTTAAGTATTTACAAGCTCAGCTTGTGAGCTTCTAGATATATAAGCTGTTTAAAAAGAAAATTGGGCCACATTGGCTGCATAATTGCAGACACTGATGTCATCAACAAAGTCAAATAATGACCAATACCCGTACATCAGTCTGGCTCTAATTGACTGTCACAGTGAGGCTCTGCTTGTGTTTGTGTCCCTCCAGTACTGGCGTCAGGTGTACCTGGTGACCGTGTTGGCCATGATCCTGGCCGTGTTCTTCGCACAGATTCACCCCCATTACCTCAGCAAGCAGTGGAAGCAGCTCCGCTCGCTCATCTTCTGCTCGGTGGCCTGCTACGGCGTCATCCCCACCGTGCACTGGATCTGGTTCACTGGAGGCTTCTCCGAAGACCTGGTCCAGGTCTGTGAAGTACACACTAACAGAGTAGGGCTATCGTCGCTGTCGGGCAGAAACCTCTTATCTCCATATTCTAACTTTTTTAGTTTTTTGCGTAAATCAATGCCCTACTTGATCATACTACAGCGTCACACAAAAGTAGCAGATCCACAAGCTCGAAACGTGACGCTAAGCGACGCGTTTTGAGCTTGTAGATCTGCTACTTTTGAATTTGAATCCTGAAAAGTTTTTTTTATGAGGTTTCCACCCGACAGACGATATCCACATGCTAAATACATGTCTCCTTCCTTTTTACCCTGTACACCAAATGTCTTTTCTGAAAATAACACTACATTAAACAGTTTTTTAACAGTTAATTACTTATTTTTCTTGCAGGCATTTGTTCCCAGGGTCCTAGGGATGTATTTCATCGCTGCACTAGCTTTCGTATTCTACGTCTCGAAGGTTCCTGAGCGCTACTTCCCGGGTAAGCACATTTCTTGTTGTCCAGTCCGCTCACAGGAATGAGTTAATTAGGGATGCACAATTTAATTGTTCATTGTATCTGTATCGGCTGACATTTTCTTTAATGCAATATCGATCAAAAATCGGTATCGGCGAAATAATTCCAAAATGTTTTGCCTATATTTTATTTTATAATATTAATATAATATAGGTTTTGAATGTGAAGCCGAAAAAAACCTTTGTGATGATTGAAGGCTGCAGATTAGTGTTGGCTTTCAAATGGGTCTGTGTAAATATGTATGTAAATAAGAGCAAATATACATTTAAATGTATTACATTTAAGTTGTTTGAACTAATATGTGCATCAGTAGGCCTAATAAATCAGTTAATAAGAATGCGCAGACTTTTAGAAGTCTTCATCTGCCCCCATATAATCGTACGGTAAACCCTACTGAAAACTTGCATTGCAATGTCGGTGTTGCAACGATTTGACCAATTGCAATGAATCTCATCCCTAGAGTTAATTAAGGCTAAATGTGTTGTGGGACTCCCTCCAGGTCAGTTGAACTACGTGGGTTCCAGCCACCAGGTGTGGCACGTCCTTCTGGTGCTGATGTTCTACTGGTGGCACCAGTCATCCATCTTCATCATGACCTACAGACACAGCCACCCCTGCCCAGAGTACCCCCAACACGCCTAACTCACTGCGCTCCAACTCCAACAAACCAGCATATGTAGGGGTCTCCGCGGTCTTCCTCAAAGACCGCCCGCGATTGGAGCATCATATACAGTACTATGAGCGGCGACGCTGGCTCCCAGAACCCACCAAGAGACCAACTCCATGAGTTTAGTAATGTGAGGCAACAACACAGCAGTCCAGCGGACCAAAGTGTTAATGTCACGGGCTGATTGCTATTATAGCCTGATTTATACGCACCGGTGTCGCGCACTGAAAATAGGCGATATACAAGCTTGTAGATCGGCTATTTTTGGTGTGCAACACTTGCACGCGATGAAGTGTGACGAGGCTTTAATGATTCAAGCACACTTGTGAGACTTTTTTTATGCCCAATTACAATCCCTTTGAGTACAAATCACATTGCGGACACTGTAGGAAAGAAAGACTGTTTCCTCGACTTATGTCTCCAACACAAGTGCGGTGAAGTTGTTTTTTGAGAAGAAGCCCACTCTCCCCCTTTTTTTTTAAGTGCCTACTCACCGAAAACCATGTAGCCCCTGTTAAATTAACATTTTAATCTTCAGCACTGACACGATTAAGCTGCACTGATTCGTTACAGAATTGCTTTGACATTTGTTGAATATTTAAGAAACGCTTTCTTTTTCTGAAACTCAAATGGGACACTATTGGATATAATTAATGATTGGAAACACACCAAATGCATGAAGAACCGTTGTCGTGGAAAAAAAACTCCACCAACAATAGACTAATATTTTATTGTTTTCGTTTATGCTTCTATTTATTGTTTTTGGTAGGTAACTGAAATTAGTTTGATGTTCCTACAAACTCAGATCTTAAACTCTTAATTGTACAGTATTAGTGTATCTCTTTTATGTGGCATTGCAGCCTCTGCTGTTTACTTTTAGATGGCAGAAAGACACCCCATTTCTACAAACATATGAATATGGAACAAATACCGGTTATATGCTGCAAGCTGCATATAGGTGGTAGCACAGTTAATGTGGTTTTATTATACATGTACATATGAGTTAAATTAACGCTGATAATCTCCCAGAGATACAATTGTATGAAATGGGGGTCCGTGGCCTAATGTATATCAAACTGGGGGTCCTTGAAATAGAAAAGTATTTGAGAACCACTGCTTTAGATGCCTTATGATGGGGTTTCTTTATGTAACTACTCTAAAAAAAACTAAACGATTTAGCCTTTAGGAAACCTTCCCACTGCCATGATCTAGAATGTCATCTAACAAGGACTTGTTGCTCTAGGTCCTAGGATTTCTGGTTTTCCTTGTTCACTTTGATTAGACCACGTTTGTTTGACTTGTTATGTACATTTTCTAAACTGTCATTCATTATCTATTGTAGTAACTGACATTCATATACAGTAGTAGGTTCTTAATGTAAGTTTTAACGTAGTTACTATCACTGTTAACGTTCCAGGGGCTTGTAGCTTCTGTAGCAATTTGCTTTGTCTGCCTTACGGGCAGTCAGGAATCTATACTGACTGTACTGTAGATGTGCTAGGACCGTGGTCTTCAAAGTGGAGGCCATGGGGGCCAGAAAGGAGAGGAAAATGTAATGAAAGTCACTTCAATTAATATGATAGTTGTCGTCCCTATTTTGGGCATGTCATTGGCAATGGCTCTTTCAAAAAGGTTCTAAATTTTTGAGAGAGCAGATCTACAAGCTCAACGTGACACATAGTGAGCTCTTTTCGTTTGTGTGTGTATTTAAAGCCATTTTACAACAGCAGGGTTAGAGGCTATGACTATTTGGGGGGGTCATTGGCATGGACGAGTTGGTAACCCCTGTCCTATGGCAGTGTTTTCACATGTAACACACAAGTGTGTTGTATAGTCTGCAATGCTTCTTATGCCTGTTAGGGCCATGTGCAATGTTTAACACCGAAAAGAAGGGACGTCGGCACATTGTAGAGAAGCTCCCAGGATGAACTTTTATAGAGGACCATGTTTCAACCCTAGAGGTCTCAAACCTGATGGTAGTTTACCCTGGGAGCTTCTCTACAGTGTGCCCTTCTTTTCTATGTTTGTATTGTTGTCCAGCACCTGTTTAATAACATACATTTCTTTTTTGAATGTGCGTGCATTGCCGTGGACTCTTTCCCAATGTTTAACGCCAACTGTTTTCTGTTGACAGTTTCAAATTTAGTCTCATGTTTGTTCTGTATTTATGTGTCAGTCGTTGCAGTTTCAGATTTGGTCTCATGTTTGTGCTGTATTTAAGTTTCATTACGGTGCAGGTCTACTTTGTATTGTTACCGTGTGGATGGATGTTTGAGAGAGAGAGATCACCGTGTGTGCAGAGATTCATTTTGTAGCAGCTTGATGTATTTTTAAATTAAATAAATGAAATTGTATGTTGGTTTTCTTTTTTATTACCAGAGTGAGTAATGGATGAACTTGCGAATGAATAAAATCAATCATGCATCGTGGAGAGAAAAAAAAGAAGTGTAAAACCAAGACTTTAATTTGGGTCCCGCCACCTGTAAGATCAGCAATGAAATAAATGTTTATTGCATCAAACAGCAGTATAGCATGAAATCCAATAAAAAGATTTACGCTCATCTAAACAAAATTCAAAAGAACATCAAGGATGTAAAAGGATAGTCATCAACTCATTCCACTGGCAACAAACCTGTAGTTTTAGTCCAAATTAATGTGCCAGCAGTGGGTGAACATCACTTGACCACTTAAAACCTACACTTCGTTGACTGGAGTCCCCCAGAGCTCTATAATAGGCCCATAATTTCGCTCTACTAAATAGCTTCGCAGAATAAAGCCGATCTACAAGCTCACAACGCGTCTCCTTGCTACGTGTTGTGAGCTTGTAGATAAGCTAATTTCACCGAATCTTATAAATTGCTAATGACAACTTATCCGATTTCTCAGGGCAGGCATTGAATATTCCCTTTTTGAATGACTTACCAATGCTCTCCAAAAGCACCTACTGTACACCCCCCCCCCCCCCTAAAAAAAAACATACAATTTGTCATTCTGGGCAGAGAAGCTTGGGGTTATTTATTGTACAGACCCCCTGGTGGCCTAAATGTATTCCATTTTGACATGTCTAAACTCAGGCCATTACAGTACATTCAATATGTTCTTGAGTTACAGTTACATTTTGTTTCAGTAGGGATCAGAATCCTAGGCCAGTGAGTCACTGTGGGGGTGGGGTTCATCCTTATTTCTAATAGAATGGGTTGAATTATAAAACTTTTAACAACTTGTAAGCTTGCTGCTAAAAAATAGAAAAGAATAAAGTTAATAAAAAAAAAATAAAAAAAAACTCCCAATTAACAGGTCCACATTTTGCAGGATGTACGTACAATCGAAAAAAAGGACTCCATTCTAGAATTCAAGGATGCAATGCAACAAAGACAAAAAGAAAATTACAACCACATATTTCTGTGTCCGTCTAATGGAAGATTATGCATAGAGAAATGTATTCCAGGAGCAAATAAAGTGTCTAAAGTCTACTCCATAAACAATGCCACTGACGCGAAAAGGCAGCGTCGGCCATTTGTATCACGTTCTTTTTTTCTTTTTCTGAGGTACTGTGCGGCAAGGCGGAGCCATGCTCATGTAAGGCTTTGTGGTGTTAAATAAAATCGTATCGGTGCGTCGGAAGGCAGAAACCACTTAAACCCCAGCATCCGTATTGTGGCGAAAGCTTTCGCAGGAAAATCGGCGATCGACAAGCGCTACGATAGGCTATTTTCAGAGAAAGCCTTCTCCACATGAACTGGAAACAGAAAATACTCTAGTATAGAGCCCTGAGGGACTCCCGGTCACCCCCACAGGGTTTAAGCGGTTAAGAGCTTTTTTTCTGAAGTCAAGCGGTCAAACATTGAGCAAGCTTGTAGTCACAGTACGATCACGAGTTTCATGAGTTTTAATTCCTGTTTCGATAGGCTCTATGCACAGCAGCCATTGTGGAGAGAAATTGGGCCTCTTTTTACTTCCTTCACAGGTGTTACCAATGATACTGATACATCAGTCAGAGTGCTGATATTGTGTATTTTGGCTCACTGGAAACACTCTGCTACACCAGTGGGTCTTAAAGTGTGATCCAGGTACCCTCATGGTTCCTTGATGGGGTTCCAAATGGCCCCTTAAAAAGGTGTGTAACTCTGAGAGTGTACAAATGGAACCACATTTGTACACTCTCAGAGTTATGGGGGTCCTTGAAATAAAAGGTTTGAGAACTACTGTGCAACATGAAATGGAACAAAGCCTTCATTTAATTAGTATCATTGGTAACACCTGTGAAGGAAGTAAGGAAGAGGGCCCAATTTCTTTCCAATATGGCTGCCGTGCATAGAGCCCATTCTACTGGTTCAAGTGTCTTCTAACAAGCGTTTAGGATGCAGCATAAGAGGCTCGTCAGCAAACGGGCACAGGCAAGAGAGATATGCAACACACAAGGCCTGAAAATGAACTGCTCCGTTCTCCACAGGATTCAGGTTTATGTTATTCGATGCCGAGACGTATGAAAAGAAATGTTCTTTAAAAAAAAGCGTTAGAACGTTGTTAGCTTGTCGTTTTTAAATTTGATTGACAAACACAACTCGACGTGTTACCAAGTCTAACACAGAGTCTGCTGTAGCCGTTTCGACAGTGATTGACAGAGAGAGAGAGAGAGAGAGTGTGTGTGTGTGTGTGTGTGTGTGTGTTTGTATTACAATACTTGTAAGGGTCAAATGTCCCCACAAATATGGTAGAATTTGAGAAATAGACATTATGAGGACAATTTTCTTGGTCCTCACAATACATTTAGGGGTTGGAATTATGCCTGATTTATACTTATAGTTGCACGCCTGTTTCGTGCACCAGAAATATCAGATCTACAAGGTTATAGATCGGCTATTTTCGGCTTTAGGTTTAGGATCAAGAATGGCAAAAAATAAATAAATGGCATACATAACATCGCCGTCCTAAAAGGTTGTGTCTTCACAAGTATAGTAATACAAACGTGTGTGTGTGTGTGTGTGTGTGTGTGTGTGTGTGTGTGAAGACAGAAAGTCACTGTTTTGAAGGGAAAGGCGCTGCTCCGAACGGATCCAGATCCACTTGCTGTGAGGGCTGCTGCTGCTGCTGCTGTTGCTGTTGCTGTTGGGGTCTGTCAAGTTCTGTGAAGGGCGTGGCCCCAAAATCATCCATGACGTCGCTTTCTCCGAGCGCACCGTGAAGAGGACCCGACCAGGACCTGCTGTTGGCTGGGGCCAGGTCATTCTTGCCGTCGCCGAGGCCCTGATACTGGCCATGTCTGCTGCCGTCTGGCGGATGGAAGGGTTTGGCTCCGAAGGGGTCCAACAGAGCGTCCTCGCCGGGCAGAGAGGCGCCTTTATCCTTGCCCTCGCCCATGGTTATATCGACACTGATGTTCTCTTTCGAGTCGGAGGTGCTGAGGAACTCGTTGCTGCTCTGCGAGTCTCTCCGGCCGACCTTCTTGTGCCTGCGAACCCGCTCGGGCGTGCGGTAGGTGGGCTTGTTGGACTTGCGTCCTCCGGTGGGCGTACCGTGGTGGCGCTTGCCGTTGCTGCCACCGGCGGAGGCTTCCTGCTTGGTTTTTCTCTGGCGGGACGACAGCTTCTGGAGGCTGCGTTGCTTCAGCCGTTGCTGCTGCGGGCTGGACTGCTCCTCGAAAGACGGGAGGAAGATGCTCTCTGAGCTTCTGGAGGTGGTCGGAGGCGGAGCCGTGGGACCCGGCTGGAAGGGAGAGAAGCCAAAGACGTCGATGCCCTCTGGGGAAACCGGGGGAGTTTGGCCAATGGTGATGTCACTGCTGCTCTGGGCCGATTTGGAGAGGTTACGGTTGAACGGCGCTTTGGTGAACACATCAAACTCGTCCATGACCGGCTGCTCTTGGCTGACTTGTCTGAAAGGCGCTTTGGCAAAAATGTCGGTGCTCTCCGGGGGCCCGGCGGGCGGGGCTCCTCCTCCTCCGATGAAGGGAACAGCCCCAAAAACATCCACAGCGTCTGCCACCGCCGTGGAGGCTCTCGCCGCTTCACTGGGAGAAACGGGAGGGGTGATCAGGGTCATTCCGGAATCCCCCTCAGGAGTTCTGCGGGTGGCTGCGTGAGTGCCCGTGGCGACCTGGGGCTTCTTCGAGCGGCCCTTGGCCCTGCTGGGGTCGTAGTCTGAATCCGAGCTGTGCTTGTCGTCGTCGTCGTCAGCCTCTTCCTCGGAGTCCATGAGCAGAGGCCTCTGGCCCAGGTTCTCTGGCTCCGTGTCGTCATTGAACTCGCCGTGCTCGCTGTTCAGGCCCTCGTCCTCTTCAGGCTCGTCCTCCTCGCTGCTTTTCGGGGAAGGGGGGTCCGATTCGAAGTCGCTGTCGGAGTCCTCGCCCGTCTTGCGGCTCTGAGGACCAGACGCGTTGCTCTTTCTGCCCGTTTTGGTCTCCTTGGCGGGGGGCTGTGGCCCCATGTCGGGGGGCTGCGGCTCCTCGGACGTGGCAGAGACGTGCACGGGAACGGGGGCAGAAACGAGAGGCTCCTCGCTGGTCTGCTCTGCAACCGTGGCATTGATACCTGCGGAAGCAAGAATGGCGCCTTTAATATGGATGTTTAGGACATTTGAGTTAAATATTCATTTCCTAACATCCTGCTTTACTGTGTGTGTTAATCACTTAAACCATATTGACAGGAGTCCCCCAGGGGTCCATACTAGGCCCCCTCCTTTTCCGCTCTTCGCCACATATCTCAGTCAAACTTTATTGTCACATCACACAGTTATAAAGTAAAAGAGTGGGTTAAATTCTTCTTTTTGACAGTTCTCTAACGTTAAAGGAAGCGTTAAAATAGGAAAGAGAGAAGAAGAATAGAGAGGAAGGAACACATGCAAATGAAATTGTTTTATAAACCTGCTGCTATTTCTATGCATTTGTATGTGTTGCAGAGTAGCTCAGCCTGAAGCCCAAAATCCCCTGGCCAGGGGGGGGGGGGGGCTCTTAATCTCTCACATGGGAGACCCAAGTTCAAATTCCAGGTGTTACACATACTTAAAATGTCATGATGCTGGGCATGACACATGGGACACAAGATCCAATTTAAAGTCTCATAAATATTTAAGACTTTGATGTTAAAAAGGCAGCTGTAAAGATGCTCCCTGGGGAGCTAAAGGCAGCAGAAAAGGAGAGTGGAAGAGGATGGGCCGTAGGAGGCAGATTGTTCTGCACCAGTGTCGCTTTGGTCTTTCTTGTTATATAATAGTAAGGAAGTAACATTAGTGAAATATGGATTTCTGTCTGTCTGTCTGTGTATATCTATAATCTCTCTATGCACGCACTAACGTGAGCAAGCGTGCGTGCACGCACGCACACACACACACACACACACACACACACACACACACACACACACACACACAGTTTCAACTATTCCTCATTTACTAACATGTACATGTGTTGAGCATGTCGACCGTTTTCCACCCATTTGTTGTTTTGGATGTGTGTTACCAAAGAAACACCACAGAATCTTAATGTGTGTACACTTTAACACTCAAACCTGAGTTGAGTGTTAAAGTGTACACACATTAAAGATTTTGATTGATTAGATTTTATATAGAGTCCAGCTTTTTATTTCTATACAAATACATAATAATAATCTATCTATGGTGTGTCTTTGGTCAAACACAGCATCCAGAACAGCAAATGGGTGGAAGAAGGAAACACATTGTTAGTACATGTTCGTAAATAGGGCAGCAACTATCGATTTTCTCAATGATTATTCTATCGATTACTTTTTCGATTAGTCGAATAATCAAGGTCACAGCGCGTTGCATCGCGACGCATTGTGAGTTTGCATATCTGCTGTTTTCACTATGCATTTTTTTTTCTTTTTCTTTTTTACTTTCAATTAGTTTGATCAATTGTTACACACCTATTAGTAAATGAGGAATAGTTGCAACTTTAGAATAACATCCCATAAAGATATTTATGGAGGGTGCTGTAGGGACGGGGCAGGTGCTGGGTGGTTGTTGTATTGTAGGTGCATGGTGGTTGTAGAAGGTGGTTGACTAGAGATGAGGGCTCTGGTGTTGCCTTTCCCAGTACAGATGATTTTTTGAATTATAGGCTAATAGCTTATTCATGATCTATGAAAGGTGCCGTTTTAAAACACTAGCCAACTATTAACAAACATTTAACAAGTCATTAAATAACTCATCAACTAGCAGTTTGATCAGATCAATTAACGATTCATAAAATATAGTTATTCAAAAGTGCATCATTTGACATGAATTTGGTTCAAGGATTGGATAGAGCTAGGGGTGCAACAGTAACTCGATTTAATAGATTGTAAATAATTGATTTGAATGAAATCGATTGGGGGGGTACAATTTAGTTTTCAACATTTCCAGCAATACAGAAAATAAACCAATCTACATGCTCAAACTTGTACTATACAGATTAGATTGGCTATTTTCATGTGACAAAGTTGTATGACAAAGTATAAAATGGGGCTTAAGTAGTTAATCAGACCTATTATTTAAAAAATAATTAGAATTATTAGCATAAATTCATTGATATAACAAAAATAAAAAACAACTATCAAAGAAAGCACTTCAAAATTATTCAATTAACCGAAAAGGTAATCAATAGTATAATCGCTAAGAAAATCATCATTTGCAGCCCGTGACAGAAGCAAATAAAGAGACAGCCATGTCAACAGAACATCTTGCTCATGTGGCGTTGTGGTGGGCAGATACTAAACCTTTTAAAATCCCCTCATTCACCTAGACTTTAGAAAGCACTAAGAAAGGAATCAAAAAAATGGATACTGGCTTTTGAATATGGTTTATTTATATAAGTAACATTCTAGAAAGAAATACATTCACACTCACAGTATGATACAAGACCATTTACACAGTCTGATGAAAAACAAACAGAACATACAACTTATTCACCTAAAGGTTGTATCTTTTCTGCATGAGTTGTACCTGTTAACTGCTAATATTTAGTACAGCTAATAAAACTTGTTTAGGAAGAGCTTTGACATTCTACAACTGACACGTCTGATGATCAGTGTGTATACGTACACTGTATATATTTATTTATATATATAAAAAAAAGATTTCCAAAGATTTAGTGATCAAAGTGGAAAAGAAAACGCATTGAGTGGAAACCACACCCCAAAAAAAAAGAAAAGAAAAGAAATTACAAAGAGACACAAATATTGCAAAAGTAATCAATACAATATAATGAAAAAAACTACATAAAAAAAAATGGATGTGGCCTTCACAATTCCTATAAATGTTTGGCTAATATTTCACATTTTCTTGCACTAGAAGAAATAATAAAGTGCAGTAAATGGCTCAGGTTGTCTTGTTCTCAACTTACTACAAATCATTAGCCTTGATATGCCCATCCAACTGATTATCCACCGATACACAGCATGAACAAGATGTTTCTGATTATGGCTGTCTTACAAAAATGAATATGGAACAAAACAATTATCAAACAAAATTAACAAAATATGTCGCCTTTTCCCCCGTAGTCCAAATAGAAATAAGCAAGTAGTGATTATTTATATATATATATATATATATATATATATATATATATATATATATATATATAAAACATATACCGTATATAATACGAGATGGTATTGAGGAATTGGGCAATCTCTTTTGCCACTGTCCAATCCCAACTTACCTTGGGCAAAGAAAATGTACATGTATGGTTTAACCAGTTAATAAGTATTGCAACCAAAGCACCATTGTATATCTCAGGATGAGAAGGATAGATGGCTAATGCCTAATTTATACTTCATTGCACGATCACGTCGCTCAACGAAAATAAGAGGCTTCCGAACTGAAAACGTTTCCGTTGAAAATCTGTTATTTCCTTCGGGTGACGCAGCCGTAACGACAAAGTATAAATTACTGTGGAAAGATAATACTAGGCCAGAATGAGATTGGTAAACATACAATCCTGTCTGGATTGTATGGAGCATGAACTTTTGTTTTGCTAGCATACTTCTGCAACATCATTTCCATGGTCATGTGCCTTCCTGCAAGTGGTGCTCACATACATATAGAAAAATTCTAAGTGATGCCTAATTTATATGTAGTTGCGATACGAAGTCGGGCACCAAAAATAGTCGTTTTTCCATAGATCGGCTATCGTAGATTAGCTATTTTCAGCATGTGACACCTGCACACAACTACGTATAACTGAGGCTTTCGGTGTTTTTTTGCTTTGTGCTTCTTTGGGAATGCTGCCGCTTATGAACATTGCCATCTACTCGGGTACGGATTTAGACTGTGACGCCGGACGAATGGAACTGGCAGAATAGAAAACTCGCCACAGTCTGAGCTCCCCAGGACCGGAACCAAGAAGTACTGGTTTAGAGAACCACATCAGAAGTCAATGCTTATGAGTTAATGGAAGGCATTATGTGGTGATGGTGAGAGGACAGCTTTGAAAGCGCAGAATCGTTCAGTTATACTAAATAATCCAATAATTGCTCAACAAATGTCAACAGACAACACAGTAAAAAAAAAAAAAAGACGAAGCCAAGCCTAGTTCAGACAGACCCGGGACTCCGCCAGCTCACTTCCTTCCCTCTTGTTCTATCATCTTATCTCTTTTCTCGTCAAGTCATTCTCTTTAAAATAAATCAAATAGTACGTCCAGAGAATGTGTTCATCTTGCCAGTGCCAACTAAGAACTAACAAATGACTTTTCTGCTCAAATTGACTTCTCCGGAGGAATTAAGATACATTTTATGTTTGTTCAAAAACGCAGAGCAAAGTGTCTGAGTGAAGTGAAGTAATAGTTGGCCTTCTAATGTTTGGTAAATAACATGCTTTAGATTCCTGGGGGCATCAGGGATAGAATGTGGGGGGGGGGGGGGTAATTAAATGTGTTACTGACACCACTGAGAAAACAAATCGTACACCAGACCAAATGAGCGCGTTCCATTTGATTTAACCACATACACTGTCCCTATTTCGGGCATGCCATTAGAGGCAAAAACATCTCAAAAGAATGGCCTAGACCTACATGCTTCATTTATACTTTGTCGCGTGCCGGTGTCGCGCGGTGGAAATAAGACGATTGACAAGCTGCTTGTAGATCGACTATTTTCGCCGCGCGAAAGAACGCCGGCACATCGCTGGCCGCGGGATATTAGAGATGCATAGGTATGTTTTGTACGTTTGTTGGGGTTGCCTAAAGCAGAACGCTAAAATTGGATGCTGGCACATCACTGGCTATATTACCCTGATTGTCACGCATGCATGTTTCAACACCGGGCTAAAAAACTAAAACAAAAAAGCTGTGTCAACATTGCTGGCCAGTTATATTAAAATGCCACATAAGGCACTTGATGCATCACCAAGTAGAAACCACAGCCTAATTAGTTCCAAACCAAAAGAAAAAAATGCAGGGCCTTCAAAGAAAATGCTTCAATTACAACAATAGAGAGAGACTTGACTGTAAGTGGTATATAGAGCAACTAAAGTATCCCTTCAAACTGGAAAAACAGATAATCAACAAACTCGACCATTATAATGGCACACGCACACACACACACCCCCACACACACACACAGAGAGGACATTATGGGGCTGATCGAAAATTCTTAACAAATTTTGTCATGCCAGCCTTTTGGAATGACATGTTGAAAACAAAAATGATTTCAGTATTTAGTGTTCCCTTCAAAATGTTGGAATTTTTTTCCTTCTTTTTGGGGGCTGTTCCTCTGCTCAGTTCGAAAATAACATACTTAAACTTCATACATTTATACTTGATATAATTTAGCTGGAAGTTCTACACTGCATCACCATCGTGCCATATCCTACACACTACTGTAGTTATTGTAGGTGCATTACGCTTTTTTAAGGACATAACAGATGGTTGAAAAAAAAAAAAGAAAACATCGTTTCTTTGCCCGATCTACAAATATGCAAGTGTTTCAATGTTGACACTGGTAGTCACTAAATGAATTCTACACATTACATATAACTTTTCTGAATTTCCTATCCAAAGACCTACCAATTCACATTTAAGGAGCAGGAAGTACAGAGGCACAAAGCTTATTGCCGCCAACAACGTAATATACGTAGTTAAGAGAAATACTGCACTTTTATATTCACATTTTAGAACAAAATGTAAGATTTGAAATAGGGAAAACGGCATGCATTCGGATTCGTTGTAAACCAAATTCAGTTCGGGGTGGTTGTTGAAATCAGCCTCCATCATAAAGTGCACAGTCCAACCCAGAGCATTTGAGGCTCAACCCCTTTAAATGAAAATGTTTTTGTAGAAGGAATCATTGCATCACTCTTTCAATGGCTGAAAGGAGCACTATGGTATATCAATGTAAACAAATGGCAAACAGCCATGACATTGGAAGTTTGTTGGTTTAAAAATGATAAATTTGACACTTAAAAGAAAAATCTGAAAGCTAGTCTATTGTTTCCTCAGAACATGTTCTCGTGATTCTTTTTTGCTTTTGCCTAGTCTCACTACTCCTGACTGGACAATTCAATATTTAAAGGTGGTGTAAGTGATTTTGTTCAATTAAGTGTTAAATAGCTCTATATTTATGATAGTAATCATTGCTATTGTTTGTTCAATAACGGGGGTCTCCCCGTGTCTCAAGCTCTTTAATAAACAGGGAATACGTGTTCAGGTCGGGATGGCAATTTGATCCTATTAGGAGAGAGAACTCATACAGGATACACAAGCGAAATTGGAAGTGATAAAAAAACAAAAACGAGCAAACAAAATTGGAATACAATACAATTAGTTCTGATAAATGATTGTTGTGGGGTTCCCTCTCCTGATTGGATACAAATGGTATCCCGAAATGAAAATGCATTTTCTGTTTACTGGAGAGACCACTGTTGATCAACAGCCTCTATAGAAATGGTTACTATCAGAATATAGAGCTTAACCTTTTAAACACAAAATATCACTTACACCACCAAAGACTTACAACTGCTGGGACATGACGGTTGTAAATCACGTTTAAACTGACAATATTAAAAAAAAAGCCAGAGACGACTGTATTGGATTCAGTCTTTGGCCAGTTCCTTTGGGCCTCAACTACTTCTTCAAACACATTGCCTTATTCCACAAGGAAAATGATCTCACCTCATAACATTTCTGCAATGTACATCAACACAAGCACAACTCACACTGGCTACTTTGGCCATGGAAAAAAAGGAACAACAGAAAGCGTACATTGTTTTTTTTGGGCCCCCCCCCCCCCCCCCGTTTCTCGAGCTTTGTGTGGTGGCATAGCAGGTCCCGACAGGGGGTTACGGAACGGCAGGGTGGGGGAAGAGGAGGAGGGACAGGAAGCCAAGGTTGGGGACAGTTCTGAGAAAGGGAAGGGGGCAGAGAATGAGGGAGGGGGGGGGTGGGGGGTGGGTGGCTCCACAGTGTCGGGTGGTCCCTCAAGGTGGAGACTCGGCTAAGACTTGCCTGCGCTGGCCACGAAGGGGACGGAGCCAAACAGGTCCTCGGGCAGGAGAGGCTTGGCGGGTGCTCGCTCCGTTTCCGTGCTGGCGGTACCCTCCAGCGGCTTCTCTGTGGGGCAGAGGGACACAGTCACACATCAGTTAGGAGAGACACGTCCGTGAATGATCGAGAAGGACAGTGGGCATGCCTGTGGGTATTTTAAACACTTAGCCCCTATAAACTTCACCGTACGATGGACAGCGAAAATGGCCAATCTACAAGACCTTTTAGATCATACACCAAAGAGATTTGGTGTATGTGGTGTAGTACAAACCCTAGGGGGCCCCGTTCAACAAAGTATATTGGGTTTATAGCAGTAGTAAGTGATATTTATTTGTTAAAATAGTAGTTTAATAGCTCTATATTCTGATTGTAATTATTGCTATATGTCAGTTCAGTAACAGGGGTCTCCCTGTCTCTCTAGCTCGTCAGTGAACAGAAAATAAATGTTCTGGTCCGGATACCAATTTAATCCAAACAGGAGCGAGAACTCAAAGGATAAACAAGTGAAATTGAAAGAACACAAAGAAATGAGCAGACAAAATTCCAACTGGAACAGTATCAATTTGAAACTGATAAATTAGTACTCTCTTCTGATCGGATGAAATTCGCAAACCACCTGGACATTTATTTTCCGTCTCTTAAAGAGCTGGAGAGACGGGGAGACCCCTGTTACTGAACAAACACTCTATAGCAACAATTACTATCTGAGAGTAGAGCTTTAACTTTTTCACACAAAAAAAAACTATTATTTTGTGGCTACGAAAACTGGTTATAGATGGTAAAAGTCAAATAGGCCACTTGCTTGCTCTGAGCATGTCAAACTCGCGGTCCAGGAGCTCCTCCTCTGTGAGTTTGGAGAAGTTGTCCTCTCCGAAGGGGTTCCAGCCAGACATGTCCGGAGGGTTGCTGACCGTTGCACTGTTGCAGGTCTGAGAGGTGGGCGTGACCGTGTCCGTCCCAAGGAGAGTTCTGCTGCAAGAGAGGAAACATCAAATCACGTTGTGGTTAGGGTCACGTCACAGCAGCACACATGGGCTGGGCTGTTCAGATGCTGTTAATCAGTCCCATCGCTGCATGGGGCAGGGTATTGGATGAAAAAGAGACTGAAACGTGCCATTTGTATTTTTATTAATGTCTTCGAGGACCAGTGGTATGTATGTATTGCCTACTTTACCTGTATGAATGAATGAACCATTGTAAAGCGCTTTGAGCACTTGGAAAAGCGCTATAAAAATGCAATTCATTATTACTTTCAAGTGATAAACCCACCTTCTCCTGCTGATATCTTTGTCACACGAAAATTAGGGACATTTGAATTTTGTTCATAAAACAACAGGACTATTTTCAGCCACACTTTCCAAATCAATCCTGGATTTTAAGTGCATTAAAACTTTAATAAAGTAACTTTGAAACACAAAAAAAGTGTTCAGTGGAACAGCCGGTTTCAACCAAAAAAAGGGCCAATTAGCGTCTGCGCTCAGCGTCAGCCCTGAGTGCATACACTGATTTGCTCCACTTTTTGGTTTCTGCAAAACGCCCACCCAGCGCTTGGGGCCAGACCGGTCTGTAGAAGACACATGATAATGTGAATTCACGCGACTGGGATGGTTTACCAGGCTAGTAAACCAATGGCTTCCTGGGGGGCGGGGGGGAAACAATAGAAATAAAAACTAAAACTAAAACTGTAGGCACACACAAGTGTGCGTGCGCACGTGTGCAACATTGACCTAAAAAAATTATCCTTGAGGGAAACACTGAAAATAATTTTGGAACTCCCTTCTGCATTCCCAGCAGCAGAACTGAACCTGCTCTCACACCGACACCTGACCCTACGCCTCATTCAGCAGAGCATCGTTGGGGTTGGAAGCATTGAGGAGGATGCGGTTTGAGCGGCGGGTGGAGGAGGAGGGGTTAGAGGATTATTATTTTTTTACCTCGGGTTAGTGTATGAGGGATCCACAGGGGAGGGTCCCCCTCCAGCCCCGGTTCCGGCCGCCACGGGTGCTGCGGGGGAATTATAGGAACCCAGGGGGAGCTGGTACTCCAGCGGGGAGGTGAGATAGGGGAGAGGTTGCTGTTGATGTTGATGATGCTGCTGTTGCTGCTGCTGTTGCTGTTGTTGCTGCTGCTGCTGCTGCTGCTGCTGGACAAAAGCCTGTTGATACTGGTGCAGCTGTGATGGAATGGAGAGGGGAGGGGGGGAAGAGGACACAGGAAGGGGAGGAGGGATAGGACTTGTAGATCACATGATGCACGATGATGACGACCACTTATTGTTATTACATGTTGTTAAAGACAACTGGTGGTGGAGTGGAGAGCCGTTTTGGGTGTGGTTGGATGGGTGATTGGGTGAAACAGTGCCACCCGAGTTGTTGGAAAACATTGTCGAACATTATACTGTACTGAGCTCTCTAACCATTTTAATCCATTAAGACCTGAAGAAGCATCTGTGTCACTTTTTCATTTGAGCTAAAAAGCATTATTTTACACTTTGGCTATTCAAAAATAGCAGATATACAAGCTCATAGCGCGGCACTCCTTGTACATCTGCTATTTTTGAAAAACCGAGAAAATGTGTGCAAATTAATATATTTATATTCTTTTAAAGCGAACATTTTTAACTCAAATCTTTGCGTCTGGGGGTCCCTGGAACAACATATTTTGAGATGGGGGTTCGCGGTCAAATAAATATCATTTTGGGGGTCCTTGACATGAAAAAGTTTGAGCACCACTGATATAGAAACATAGGTTTTTCAGAAAACTGTTGGGATTTAGAAGACATTTTGTAGAAATCTTAATGGGTTAATTCAGGGTTAAGGGATGTCCACACCAAGAATGACAACTATAAAGATAACTATAATGATAATGATGAAAGCATCCACACTGCTATACACGATAACGTTCTGTAAACATGTTGGACGTGAGCGACGTGTTGAACATGGCGTCCTGTGCACTGGGATACATTTGGGCTGATATCTGTCACTGCGTGTACTCCTACGGATTGGGGTGGTGCCTGTCTGCGGAGCAGGAGAATGTTCAACGGGAGGAGTAGGACAAAGGCACTCGGTGCCGAGCTCGTAGCGCGGCACTGCAATATTTTTTTGAAAAATCATGAACGGTTGTGCAAATCTTTGAATATATGTTTTTTAAAGCGAACATTTTACTAAAATCCTGGCTTCTGGGGACGTGTTCTAAATAAAAAAATGTTTTCAAGCTATAATATCAGTGGTTCTCAAACTTTTTTCATGTCAAGGCCCACCCAAAATGATATGTATTTGGCCACTGACCGCCATCTCACAATATTGTTGTCCAGGGACCCCCAGTAGGGTGTTAATTTACGACAAAACCAGAAAAGTTAGAATATGGAGATAAGAGATGTCTGTCCGACAACAGCGATATATAGCAACAACTAAAATGACACGAGGCGTTCCCAGGTTGAAAGTATATAACAAGGTATAGGTGTAACAGGTCTAAATGGGTTAACCCATCAAAACCAGGAACGTATCTGTGTAACCACTTAAACCATTATTTTATACTTTGGCTCTTCAAAAATAGCAGATCTACAAGCTCATAGCGTGGCACTCGAGCTTGTAGATCTGCCATTTATTTTTTAATTTGCTAATTTTTTAGCAAATCTTGGAATATATATATATTTTTATTTTAAAGCGAACATTTTTAACTCAAATCTTTGCTTCTGGGGGGTCCCTGGAACAACATATTTTGAGATGGGGGTCCGTGGCCAAATACATTTTCGGGGCCTTTGACATGAAAAAAGAGAATTGAGAACCACTGATTATAGCAACATAAGTCTTTTCAAAAAACTTTAAGGATTTAGAAGACATTTGTAGAATCCTGAGAAGCAAAGATTTGAGTTACAAATGTTCCCTTTAAAAATATATATATTCAAAGATTTGCACAAATGTTCATGATTTAAACAAAAAATAGCAGATCTACAAGCTCATAGCGCGGCACTCTATGAGCTTGTATATCTGCTATTTTTTAATTGCCAAAGTATAGATAATGGTTCAAGTGGTTAAAATCTAAAATGACAGATGCTTTCCCGGGCTTAATGGGTTAAACAGATGGTAAGCATTTGGTGGGAAATCAGCAAAAAAAAAGAAAAAGAGCCGTGTTTGCAGTGCGTTGATGCAGTACGTACATAAATAGCAGTCTCGGATATTTAGACAGAGCTGGCAGAACATGCCAGTGTCTCTAATTCCAAAACTGCCTGGCACGAAAAAATAGGGTGTTTCTACTGAAGACGATTGTGTGTCAGGTATTTGGAGCAGGAGAACGGGGCAATTCTTTTTTACATATCGTCACTGTCCGGCTGAAAACTTGCATCTCCATTATTTCCACAAGACTCAAACTTGGACATGTTTTTGTGATTCAAGGAAAGTGAACTGAACTCTCCTCACTATCCCTCTCTAAGCTGTTTTACCCAGAAGTCTGATGTCAGCAAATGAAGACATAACACATGGAGGGTGCGTTGTCGAACTGTGTAATGAGTGAGGTTTAAGGAAAACACGACACCACCCAGACATACATACTTACAGTAATATTGATGTTTGACCTATAAAAACCATAAAATCATTCACGTCACAAACACAACATTTCTTTGATTTTTTTTTGACAAATCCAATGTGATACACAGTCAGCAACATCCATCCTTTGACTGTGGACGTGTAGCTTGATTTAGCTTGATTTATACTTTGTCCTACGCCGAAAATAGCCGCTCTACAAGCTCACATTAATCTGAATGAATAAAATCCTAACGAAAGGCTGCCGTGTTAAGTGGTCAGATGGTTGGGCCCCTGTGCATGTTTACTTTGTTTACATTAATTGTTTTTTTCATATCGTCTGTCGGGTGGAAACCTCATAGGTCCAAAACTGTTACTTTTCAGGATTCAAATAAAAAAATAGCAAAAGCAGCAGATCTACAAGCTCAAAACGTGGTTCTGTGAGACGCTGTAGCATGATCAAGTAGGACATTAATTTATGTAAAAACACAGAAGTTAGAACAAGGAGATAAGTGGTTTCTGCCAGACAGCAACAATACTAATGTTATATTATCATCATTAAAATCTTAGTGTTTTGCCAATTATTTTGGGGCACACTTGCAATACCCCTCACGGGTTGAGAACCACTGGCACAGGATGTTGCAGTGAACTGGTCCATAGAGGATGTTGCAGTGCCAGTAAACTGGTCCAGCAGTGTGATGCGTGTTCTTACCATAGCGGCGTAGTGAGCCTGTGCAACCTGCTGCTGGTACAGAGGCTGCTGCATCATCAGTTGTTGTTGCTGTTGCTGCTGCTGTTGCTGCAGCATGGCCTGTTGCTGCATCTGGATGGACTGCTGGACAGCCTGTTGATACTGACAAGGACAGCGAGCACTCAGAGCCAACACCACAACATGCCACACGATATAGCCAGTTTTTGTCCAAGGTTATTCCAAGTTATGCATGTTTCCTTAGTTAATATATATTTTTATTCCATTTGGAACATTTTTCAATTTCAGCTTAGCTTTAATTTGGTTTTAGAGTGAATGTGCTAGTTTAGTTTAGTTTGAACTCTGTGAAAAGGCTTAGTTTTATATTAGTCTTTTAGTAATTTCATTGTTTTATTGTAATATATTTAATATAACTTCTTTGTATTTTTCACTAGTTTTCGTTATTCCGTTCATTTTAGTTAACGATAATAACCTTGCAGTGGTCCAATCTATATCAGGCGAAAACCTTGTATGTCCAAAACTGTTACTTTTCAGGAAATGGGAAAAAAATAAACTGTGTTCCAATGTAGTTATTACTTAGTCATACACTCTTGTTAATACTATTCAGTGGTTCAATATTTATAAATCCATTATCCATTTTCACGATCTACAACCTGACATCGTGACGCAAACTAGCTCTTGGAAGACGAAGTAGGGCATTCATTTGTAAAATAAAATACAAATAATAAAATATGGATATAAAAGGTTTCTGTCTGACAGTGCCGTTATGGTCCTACAGTACCTGGAGGTACTGCAGATGCTGTGCATTGGCCTGCTGCTGCTGCTGCTGCTGCTGCTGCTGCTGCTGCACTGCGTGCTGCTGCTGATGGTGGAGCTGTTGGAGACGCAGGTCACCTGGCTGGAGCTGCTGGAGGACGCGATTCTGCTGATGGGAGGGCTGGGGCTGAGGCTGAGGCTGGGGTTGAGGCTGGGGCTGAGGCTGGGGCTGGGTCTGCAATGTTTGCTGTCCAGGGCTGGGAGTGGGAGCTAGACATCACACGACACGCGGTGGAAACGCACAATCACAATCAGAAAAAGTGACTACTATGAACTACACATTTCATTTGACATTAAGAACACAAAAGGCACAGGAGACTTAAATTGTAATTGTGTCTGAATTGCAAGACGTTTTTGTCTGCGGACCTTCTTGAAGACAGAAGAGGGATAATGACTGTGCTACATCCTAAAGAAACTCCTACTGGCAATTGCTTGCACCTGTTAGCTGATAATAGCAGGGAAAGATGCTCTTCGATAGGCCGAAGGTGGGATAGCCATTTCCTTTTCTGGTTAATTTTTCCATAGCTTTGTTTGATTGGCTCCTTCATATGCATTTCCAGTTCAAAGCTTCTGCCATCAAACCAAGTTATGGGAAAATTAACCTGAACAGAAAACAGTTTCCTTTGGGAAACTTGGGACTACATGTATGTACAGAGCCTATCACAGCTACTTGTTTACTAGTCTTATGTAGCTAGGCGAACAGAGAACTGTGCCCACTGATATCTAAATTCAATGTAATTGCTAGAACAGACCCTTAAAAGGTCAATTTGGTTTCATTTGTACATTCTCAGAGATAATTTAACACTGAGGACTTTACAGTGTAATTGGGGTCCCAGAGATAAAAAATCCTATCAGATTGGGGTCTGTGGCCTAATGCATATCACACTGGGGGTCCTTGAAATTATAAAAAGATTAACCAATGAAATCCACCACGCCAACCCTACACACATCAAATGTGTGTAGGACTGTACTGGATGTGTTAGGTACCTTTCTGGCCGTTGCTGACAGGTGCTGAAGGCGCTGTCATCTTGACGGGGGTGACGGTGTTGGCCAGGGGCAGCACGTTACTGTTGCCTGCTTTTGGTCTCTGTCTGGGAGCAATTGACGTTTCTGTCGGCCCAACAGACTCTGTTATTCTGGGGGGGGGGGAGAAAAAGCAAATGCTATATGAAAATAGCCAATCTACAAGTTGCAGTGCAACACCTTGTGAGCTTGTAGATCATCTATTTACGACATGCGACTTCGTTGTAAGTATAAATTGGGCTTAACTCGGCATCCATCTTCCGGCTCCCAAAGAAAAAAAGAATGATGTTAAACTATACAAATTATGCATTTGAAACAATTTAAATGACACTTGGGTGAAAATTCCTCATATTTTTCACAGTTTAATACTTATTTAAAATGTATACTTTATAATTTGCTTCACATAGGGCTGGGCAATAATTCTTTCTCCAATATAATAACTGCATCTATGATCTATATGAAAAATTATATATGGGGGAAATATTCTTATTCTCATAATTTTGTTTAACCTTTATTTACCCAGGGGATGTTCGCTGTGAATTCCTTTTTTCAGGAACGCCCTGCTTCACTCACACACATTAAAATCTGGGAGCTGACCAAGATCTCCCAGATTTGTTCTACCGGTCTGGGGAATCAAACCAGGAACCTTTCGGTAACAAACTCGCTCCTCTAACCTTTAGGCCACTGCTGCATCCATCCATAAGATACATTTTGTGTGGAGGTGTGACGTCAGTAAGTAATGCAAATAAATCATGGAACGTCGTCGTTAAACTATGTCATTGAAGAAGCTTAATGAAATGGGGGAAAACAACTCTGTGACCCGCGGGGTAACGAAAGTGACGTCAGGACTAATGTGCTCTATTGCGTACCGTTATGTTTCCTAAGTTTAGTATAGCATTGCACATACCACTGAGTAGCTACATCTGCTATTTTCAGAACAATTTAGGACATTTTTGTGGTTAAGTGGTTCAACTACTCCGTACCTGGCTTTCGTCATACTCTTCTTAGCAGCGACCTCACTGGCTGTTAGCGGCTCTGGGAGGGAGGTGGGGAGAGGCGAGCTCTGAAGGGGAGGACAACACAAGACAGTCTGTGTTACTAAACCAAACAAACTCAATCAATACTTCTGAACACATGACGAACACACGTGGGTGACTTACAAAGAGATTTGGCACTGGACAGTCCTTCCCGGCCAACTTGAAGGCAAAGTAGGAGACCTGGTAGATGTCTGGTCTGTTTTCGTGGTCGGGCTCAAGCATATATCCTGAGGATTGGCAAAGACAGATGAAGGTCATTTAACTACAGCTGCTCTAGAACGATGGTTCTCAAAAGTTTTCATGTCAAGGACCCCTAAATTGATACTGTATGTGTTTGGCCTGCGGACCCCCATCTGAAAATATGCTGTGCCAGGGACCCCCTGAAGAGAAGATTTGGGCAAAATGATTCAAAATGTTCCAAACACTTTAAAGATTCTTCAGAAATGTTCAAAAGATTGCAGATGTACAAGCTCACAGTGTGGCACAAAGTGGCACTTGTATCTTGTATAAGCTATTTTTGAATAGCCAACGTATAAAATATTGATCAAGTGGTTAAAATTATCGTGATGCTATATAAGCACATTTTGACAATGCATTTCAGCGTCTTATATATTTCACACGTCATTATAAATATAGCCACCAGCTGTGAATTGTTAACAACATGCATGTTTAGTTATTATTCTTTTAATTTGGAATATTTACCCTGATAACATAAACATAAAGTTCATTGACATGTATCTACAAGTTGGTTTTCATACTGTACTGAAATAATCGAAACCTTACGGCTTCCTCTAAAATAAAATTAAAATACAAACTACTGCATGCTTTGAATATACTGTCTGTGACATGTAGCATCCACCTTTGGCCACATGGGGGAGCCGTTTGTCAAATAACGTCCATGGCACATATTGTACTTTAGAAAAAACATGAGATCCACCCTTCTCTCTGATAAAAGAAGAGGTACATGTTTGGGAAAGTAAGCCGTTTAAAAATAGTTGTCAGACTGACGGCCACGCCGAGACTGACAGCAGAGGTTTGTACTTAAATGTTATGTCGTGTTTGTACACAACAAAGACAGCATGGTGAAGGCCTAAGCCAAAGAACCAAGCACACACAAGGCGTTCTCAAAAACACAATTAATGGTTAATGAATGAAACAAACTGTCTATCACCATTTCTCAACGTCAGGTCCAGGGACCACCAAGGGTCCAAATGGACCCTAATGGGCCTGTAACTCTGAGAGGAAAAGAAACGCTGAGGATTTTCCAGTGTCGACTGGAGGGATCAAATAAGGATCAGTGGCCTATGGCAGGGGTCGGCAAATAAGTTTGGCTTAAGTCCAAGTCATTAGATGGTTGGGCCAGAACATAATCAATGTAATGAGGCGATTCTTAAAAAAAATAAATTCTAAATACTAACAGTTATAAAAAATAAAAAATAATTAAAAAAAAAGAATCACAAAAAAAAAAATCTAGATTTTTCAAAAATAGCAGATCTACAAGCTCATAGCACGGCACTCGGTGCCGCGCTATGAGCTTGTATATCTGCTATTTATGAATAGCCAAAGAAATCTAAAGTGACAGATGCGTTCCAGGTCTTAATGGGTTAAGAACTGGAACTTACAGCTTATATACATATCTTATATACAATAACAACTATATTACATACTATGTATTGTATAAACTATATACTAACTTGATATAAGTTAATACAGTTTAAAATGTGAGTGGTATAACTGCACACTGATAGAACTGTGTGTAATCAAATGTTCCAGGTGTGGATAGAAAAGATTAGGTAATCGTTTAGTGCAGGCCACATCCTTTAAATGTTGCACTTGAGGACATTTAGTTCATTAAAAAGTTAAAAAAATAACACTTTTATCTGGACCCAGACAGTCATACTCCCTTTTGAACAGAGATAAACGAGCTCGTTCATAGAATAGGAGCTCAAGGTCTTTTCGTGAATATGGTGAGAAACGATGTGAAACACCTGCCCGTCATCCACTCTCAACACGGATAAAAGCATTTTTCAGGTCATTACATTATAGCATATATAGGACAGTCAGATATTGTAAATTATTTACAACATAATTTACCGGGCCAGATATTATCGCTGACGAGCCCACGGGCTGCATATTGCCTACCACTGGGCTTAAAGGCATATTCTTGAAATGAAAAAAAAAAAAGGTTTGCAATCTAAGTAGTCAGTAACTAGTATGGGAATATGAGCAACCTTAAAGCAGTGGTGGAAGAAGTACTTCGATTTTACAAGTAAAAGCACTGCATTTACTTGAGTAATATAGTCCAAATGTATTGGCATCAAAATGTACTTAAAGCACTGAAAGTAAAAGTATTCAAGTAAAGGTATTCCAAATTTGTCAACCTGTTTTGAAAATAGCAGATCTACAAGCTCAAAAACGCATCGCATACTAGCGAGCGACACGTTGTGAGCTTGCAGATCGTCTATTTTTGATATTGGTTAATGTATGTTTTGTAATAATAAACAAAATCTACAAACTAAGTAACGTGTAACTAAAGGTTTCAAACAATTGTAGTGGAATTTTACCTCTAAGATGTAGTGGAGTAGAATAAGTAAAGTAAAAGTACCTACAAAATTTACTTGCGTACAGCACTTGAGTAAATGTACTTAGTTACTTTCCACCACTGCCTTCAAGTGTGTTGCGAAACTGCGTTAATTAATGCAGGTTGGAACGTATACTTACTGATTAAGCAGTGCAACTTCAAGGAGAATTTGGAGTTATCCGGAACAATAAAGGTTCCGTCACATATGGCGACTTGACTCTCCCCGAACGGAAGCGTGAAGAAACACAGCTTGTACAACAAGCATCCAAGTGCCTGCAAAATAGAGCCATAGTTACGTCATTACATGCAATACGCGTTCAATTATTTACACTGACATTCATACATACTACATAAGCCATCATCTACATCAGTTCACAGACTAAATGGCGCTTTTCCGCTGCATGTTGTGGCTCAACTCGACTCCTTTTGTTTTCCATCCGGCAAAAGTAGTGCCAAGTAATACATTTTTTGTATCACCTGTGTCAAGGTTCCAAGTGATCGGAGTGATAGCAAAATGTGAAGTGAAAACTGATTGGTCAGACAGAATCGTCGCTAGTGTCATTGCAGTGTTGATTTTGACAGAACATTTTTATTTAGTTTTAGTCAGTCTTTTGAATAAAGTTCCATTTCGCTTTAGTCATATTTTAGTCATCTGAAATGTTTTAGTTTTTGTCTAGTTTTAGTTGACTAAATATCATGAGATTATAGTCAACTAAATCTACAGTTGATTTAGTCGACTAAAATGCATTTTGTCAGTGCCTTGATGGCTTCGTAATGGCAGATTTTACACTTGGTTGCATGCTGAAAATAGCAGATCTACAACTGCGATGCGTTGTGAGCTTGTAGATCTGCTATTTTCAGAGACACCCAAAACCCAAGCGCAACCAAGAATAAAATGGCTTGTCTTAGTTCTACAGGATTTCTTCTCCACTAGTCCCTCACTAATATTTTAGTCTAGTTTTTATTTGTTGACGAAATTGTCAATATATTTAGTCATAGTTTTAGTCATCGTAGCTTAGTTTTTATTTTCGTCATTGAAAAAAGGTAGTCGACTAAAATGTTTCGACTCTGTCATTGCATCACCGACACTCTCCTGTACTGCATGGAAGCACCCGAATACTGTTCAACTTTGTAACTAGAATGTGAAATCAATCGTAAAATGTTAGCAGAAACTGTTATTGACAACCAGCTTGTTATGACAACCAGCTACATTGAAGAGTTACTAGCTGTGGTGCAAAAACACAGTACCTGGTACCAAAAGCGTGTAGAACCGAGTCAAGTCAGGCCTGTACCAATACATACAAAAGTGCCATAATGTAACCATAAGTATGTTGCCTGACAATATAGTCTGTGGAAAACGATCAGATGAAAAAGTGTTCAACTCTGAACCCGAGTTTAACACTTTCATATCTTAATGAAATAGAATTGTCAGCATGACACTGAATTTTTCACATTAATAAAAAATAAAGACACGCATAAATAAAATAGAGCTACATGGTTTAAGCGTGATCAAAGGAATTTGAGAGAAAACATGACACATCTTTGAATATCAATTGTGAAAGCAATTGATACATCAAATCACTCTGATGTCATCACTCAATGTTCAGGGGTAAAAACTACCCAAAAAACACCAAACAAAAAGAAACAGACAGTGCCCAGTGGCATGGCCAATTAGCACACCGACAGCATGTTCCTTGTGAGTGGCGCCTTCCTGTCTCTCTACACTATCCTGTCTAATTAAAACACTAAAGTAAAATGTGTCCTCAGAACAAGACTGAGACTGAAGTCTAGAGTCTGTGTTGCTTCTGACACCCAACTGAAATTGGCCGACGGGTGGTTCTATAGGAAAAGTCACAGGGGTCACCAAAGACTGATATTTTTGCCCAAAGGGTGGCGCTAGAGAGGTCATTGGCTTACTCACATGTTATATGTGAGTGAATTGAATTCATGCTCCCTGGAAGATTAAATATATATATATTGTATAGAGTTCACCTGACAGGGAGCCTGAATCTTTTTGGGGAGTAAAGTGTGTGTAAGTGGACTTTTCTGTGTAATGGTGGTGCTAGAGGCCATGGGGTCACCAAGGTCAGCAAGGGTCATCCTCTGGGAATCATGAAGGTGCACAGAACATTCCATGGCAATCCAGCCAAGTAGATTTCTAGATAATTGTTTTGGACCAAAGTGGTGACCAAATAACCAACATAGCCATCCTCAGAGCCCCTCTGCTAGAAGGGCTATAAACAGACTGGCATCACAAAATACAGTCATAATTGTCTATTACAGCTTGGCTATACATAGAACAGAAGAGAGAAGGTAGGTGCACAGACAGGACGCCCTTTGCTGTCCTGCCCAAGGCTGCAGCACAAACAAACCCATTTTAAAACCAGTGTCTCAGGGCCAAGTGGATATATGCCATTTCTTGGACATTTGTGCTTTAATTAGCAGCATAAAAGATTGTGCAAGACAATAAGGCAGAGAGAGAGAGAGCCCAGCCCATGTGACACAATCAAACTCGTGACTTGATGAAGTTGGGTAGCACTGCGCTTATGACACAATGGCACAGGAGCGTACCGATGTTAGTTACCCAGTCTGCACTCTCGCATTATACCCCAACCCTAAACCAAGCCCTAAGCTGAGGGAACATAGGCCTGGCCCCTTAATTGACACATCAACAGGCATATTAGAGGCTATCTGCCACAGTTTCTTGTGTCATCATGTTGCGTCAATTTGCACCACTCCTAAAAAGGTTTTTCTGATTGTCTAGCTGGGTATCACACCTTCAAATCACCCAGGACACCTTCACAAGTACACATCAAGGTGTTTGGCGGGTGTAATTAAGGCTGGGCTGCCCTGTGGATTTCTGACATCATGCTGATGACACGGCCGGATGGTGAGACTAGTCGTTAATGGTTTAACCGGTAACCTAAGAATTTCTTTAAGAAGTTATACTGTTAAATGGTTAAAAACTACAGTTAAATTGGTAATACAAATTTTAAAAAGTGACAGCTGGAGGTAGATATAGCGAAATGGACGTGAATCGCCAAGTTATGAAGCTGCATCTTCCTTTATGATCACTGCCCATGGTGCTGCCTTAACAAGTAAACACAGGGGGAAATAACGGGCCGTACACACTTCAGGAAGTTAGCAGGCTTGTAACAGTTTCACGACCGCAAATGGAGATTAGCTCCGGACAGACAGACAGACAGCCAGACCATCTTCTATACGGCTAGGTAAGGAGGCACGCAGTAAAAATGCTGTTTAATGGATGTCCTTCTGGTTCAACCGGATAGTGCCGCTGCTTACCTCACATACTGTACATGACGGCAATGTATCGGCTTTGAATCCAGCTTAGGACCGTCACCCCTTCTCTGTACCCTTGGTTTTTCTCTTTCTCTCTCTCTCTCACAATTTTACTGCTTACTTAAGCAGAAATACCGCCGACACCCAGTCAATGAACTGGCCAAGATAGCGTGTGTGTGTGTGTGTGCTCAAAACCCAGACAGTGTTATGAATGAACGTGCTGAATGTTTTATGGGGGGAAAGAAGGCACTGAGGGACAGATTGTGGAGGAACACAGCCCGGGGCGGGGCAGGGGCTGCAGGGCTAGAATAACTGCCAGGGTGCAGACAGGCTCAACCGGCCCTGGAGGGCCCCCCCGCCCCTGCCAACAGCTTCCTCCAAGGCACAACACCACACAACAAGCAAGCTCATACAAATAGTAGTGGTGCAACAATTGATTGAACTAATCAATTATAAAAAATAAAAAATAAGCTGATTAAAATAATGTAATGTATACATTTTGTATTCTTCTTTTTTTTCTTATTTTATAAATTATAAATACAGTTGCATAAATGAACCGTGAAGGCCAATAGGGCTTCAATAGTTAACCACTTTCAACAAGGTATCATGATTTTCTGAATTTTTCAAAGAAATGTCATTTGACCTGGGGCCAAATTCTCACAGGTCAAAAAACCCCAGGCCCTCTCGTCCTGCCAATGAGTCAGTTCAAACCAGTCTCTTCCCAGTCAAATTATACCTATGCATGCTGAATGCGGGCTGAACTGGTTGCTGTCCAGCAAGCTTGTTTACCCGTTTTCCCTCCTCATTTGAATGTCTGCGTCTCCTTCAGTAGTAAACATACAGGTAGGGCGAGTCTGTCAGCAAGTTCTCCTTTCATGACGTCCGCAATCTGCCCAATCCTTCCAGCATAACGGACATGACAGTCCGAGGTTTGATTCATATTTATATACCTCGTGTTTGGTAGTAGCAATGTGACACAAAGTAAGGTTTCTCTGTTGCCGATTTAACAAATCTCAATTACAGTAATGTAACGGATAGGATGGACAAAGTGGACTGTCGCGCTGTACAGCCCTGGGCCAGAGAAAACTTGTGTCGTAATTGATCATCGCACAGACATACAATTCACACACACACGGCAACATGTCCACATAGACACAAGCGTACACACAGAGGACCTTACCCATATATCAGCCTTAGTGGTGATGGCTTTCCCTGCGTACAAGTTAATCATCTCTGGGGCGCGATACGACAGCGTGGTGTACCTGTACAACAAAAACAGAATGAACCAATGTTCAAATGAGCTTTTCTGCAATTGGCCGCATCTACCTAGACAATAGACATGTATAAAAATACACATTCAAATAATGAAGACAGAGCACACGTGATGTGATAAAACGTGTGATGTCATGAAGTCAGGTAGCACTGTGCGATTGGCTTTATTTTATTCTTTGTGGTATGAAAATAAAGCAGATTTACCTTCTCCCAATGTGTTGTGAGCTTGTAGATCATAAGAGTTTTTTATTTTGCCAATAATGTCATGCCCAAAATAGGCACGGCGGGCTGTAAGTGGTTAATAACACATGCTACTCGGCTTGGTTTAAGTCCACAAAACCACCAAAAAGTGTTAAATACCAACTGACACAAAACTAAGTGAGAGATAACGTTCAGTCCTGCGCTGGAAGAGTGTGAAGATGTGACTGTGCTGGGTCAATAAGCCATAGTTTATGTCTTTATGATCTGCCATGTAATGAAGATAAGGGCCATAGTAAGTTGGCAGCTTATCGCTTCTGTAAACGTGGGAAAACAAATCACATGGAAAACTGATTTAGCAGAGAATCCCGTATAATACCGAGTATAAACTCAGTATTATACAGGATTTGTGTGATTTCAAAGTAAATAATTAATTTGAACATTAACATACTAATCCTATAAAACAGCAGCAAAAACACTTATCGGATTAGAACGGCTCTTAAACGCTACATGAAAGGAGGCTTACCCAAAAAGGTTTTTAACAGACAGAGCAAATGGAGCGTAAGGGCTACAACACTGGCCTACAGGCACGCATGACGGAACTATGCAACCCACTTAGAACTACTGCAGGTTGCTGGCAGCACACACAAGTCTATCGTCTTGATCAGGATCAGGTGCAGCTGTCTTGTTGTTTACAACATAACGCACTGATGATTTAACAATTTAATTGTGTTTTTGGCATTGAACATTGGGAACATATGAATAAAAATTAAATTTCTGTTTGCCTTTTAGGCTTCAAAAAATGCACAGGTCAGATATAACAAATAATTTTTAAAACAATTAAATACCGGATACAGCTGATCTACAAGCTTGTAGATCTGCCATTTCTGCTGTTTCAAATATTTGAAAATGTATGAATATTTTTCAATTTGGAAACGATTACGCAACATTATTTGCGATTATCTCAAACAATATTGCGATTAGACGATGATGTACAGTAATAATTGTGTCAGCCCCACCCTCCGGCACACACTCACTTCTTGATCTCGTCCTCCACAGTGGTCACTCCGTCTTTGTGCGGCAGCAGCACCTTGTGCGTGGCACTGCCAAAGTCACACAGCACATAGTTCCCCTGGTCGTTGAGGAGAATGTTCTCCACCTGAGAGGAGAGGGAGGGAGATAGTGTCTGTTTTAGTCATAGTCTTTTGAATCAAATTCCATTTAGTTTTAGTCATATTTTAGTCTCTGAAATGTTTTACTGTTAGTCTAGTTTTAGTCGACTAAATCTACAGTTGATTTAGTCGACTAAAATGTATTTTGGCGGTGCCTTGATGGCGTCGTAATGGCTGATTTTACACTTGGTTGCATGCTGAAAATAGCCGATCTACAAGCTCACTGCGACGCGTTGTGAGCTTGTAGATCTGCTATTTTCAGAACGCAACACCCGAGCACAACCAAACATAAAATGACTTGTCTTTTAGTTCTACTGGATCTCTTCTCAACTAGTCCATTCCAAACATTTTAGTCTAGTTTTTATTTGTTGACGAAATTGTCAATATATTTAGTCTTAGTTTTAGTCATCATAGCTTAGTTTTATTCAGTTTTTATTTAGTTTTCGACAGTGAAAAAAGGTAGTCGACAAACTTTTTCGTCATAGTTTTAGTCGACGAAATGAACACTGGAGGGAGAGGGAGAGGAGAGACCTCTTTTACAATACTGCTGACATAACAGAATGTCTATGGATTTCTGTCGTCACCCAGGATTTTCATTTCTAAATTACGCCTAGCGAGTTTACGCTGTGACCTGAGCCAATGACGAACCAATTGCAGCAGGAGAGTAAAGGGGGAGTATTTGCTGGTCTCCGGAGGAGAGGACATTGCTTTGAAAGCTTCACCCAGCTGATGGCTGCTCAGGTAGCTGTTAGGGGCTGTTAGGGGTTTCTTGCAGAAGCAAAGTACAGCGACGTCTTGAGAATAAAACTATGTTGTTGCGGAGAGAAAGAGCCAACACACTGCCTTGCCGAAGAGACGCCTATGCAAACATCGTGCGTGATTGGTCAGAAATTCAAAGTGCTTGTGCCGGTGATTTATCTTGTTTTATTTGCTGCTGGCAACATGGAACGGATGTTTTTTTGGACACGTTTCCCGTGGAGGTTAGGAGGTACAAATCACTATAATCCCTCACAGCACCATTCGTTTCAGAGAGCGGAATAAAGTTCAACTTCGTCTGTAGTATGCTGCCAGCTTAACTCTTTGTCTGCCACTGACGAGATTTCTCGCCAGATTCTGCGCAGCCTGCCACTGACGTGTTTTCAGTGGTTTTCCACCAGATGGCGCTGTTTGCTAACCTATGAATGATGCCTTGCCTGTCAGAAAAGGATAGACCCGGAAATTACGTTTTTTATTTTTTATTTAAAACAGCTCGTTTACTTCCCGTTTATTCGTTGAGGAAAAATGGCTTCATCTCTGTTTCTGTTTGGCAAAAACAAGCCACATTCAACTGGCCAGAACTATGCAACGGATTACCGCGACCGGACATTTTTTCCCCCCCGATTCTATGAGACCCCTGTGCGATCGCCGTGAGGACGGCGATCACGGAATATATTCCATGATTTTTCAAAGGTTAGTAAAAACACTCGAAGATCACTGGCAGTGGCGTGGCAAACGATATTTTATTTCGTGGCAGTCAAAGAGCTAAGTGTCTCGCTCAGGGACACTTCGGCTCGCTCGTAGACTGGGATAGCCGAGGGTCAAGCGAGCTACCTTCCGATTCACAGAAGGTCCCTCTACCCACTCATCTACAAGCAGCCTTTCAAGTAACGCAACAATACCGAAAGTTTGTTATCAAACTTTGTTTCGGCGTAAGGAGTATGCTGCGGCCTTTAGACAGTCAGTACTGTTGACTGCTCTGAGGTTAAGGGCTGTTTTTTTGCAATCCTCTCTGGTCCTTTTTGTCCCTGCAGAGTTATGTAAGCAGCCATGTAAGGCTGAAAAGATACACAGAGGGAGCACACTGTTGATAGACCAGTCCCCACTGGGAACAACACGGCAGCCTACTGATGGCACATTTATGCCAGTTGATTCTCAAACGTTTTAAATTTCAAGGACCTCTCAGTTTGATGTGGTGGCTGCTGCTGTGTGTTTAAAGGCCGAATGGCATTCTGGGAAAAATGTGTGCTGCGCTATGAGCTTGTATATCTGCTATTTTTAGAAAAATCGTGACCATTTTTGCGAATCTTTGAATATATATTTTTTAAAACGAACATTTGCAACTCAAATATTTGCTTCTGGGGGTCCCTGGAACAAAATATTTTCAGATGGGGGGGGGGGCAGCCAAATACATATAATTTGGAAGTCCTTGACATGAAAAAGTTTGAGAACCACTGATTTAGCAACATACATTTTCAGAAAACTTTTTTTTTTTTAAGACATTTTGTAGAAATCGGAACCTCAGGCCTTAATGGGTTAAAAAGGTATGAAACAACAATGTCTGGAGTGAGTTTCTTACACATTACACATTTTAGAGCAGGGTAGAAAATTTGCCAAACTGAAGAGGCAATCATTGAAAATGATCTCTCTCTCTCTCTCTCTCTCTCTCTCTCTCTTTATTCACTATGACGACATACCACTGTTTATTTCACTCCCGCCAACTGGAGCGGGTGTATTGTACTTGCCTCTTTGTTTGTCACAGTGATAACTCAGACAGCAAACTTGGCAGATGAGCAGGGTTAGGGTCAGGAACTGTGCCGTTCATTTGCTGTATACATTTATTTTGCCAAGTCACAGCTTCACCCTATGTGTGCTTATATAATGCAAGTGACAATAGTGCATGTCTAGTTGGTGTTTGTCCATTTTCATGCGTTCTTTTCTAATGCAACACATCTGACCCCGAGTAACGAACACGGAGTTATCACAGGGTATAAGACGAGGACATATTTAGAGATAACAGGTGCACAGGGATAGGGCGTTGGGGAGGTGGCTTCACCTTGAGGTCACGGTGGATGACGGGGGTCTTGCACTGGTGCAGGCGGGCCACGGCCTCGCAGGTGTCACAGAAGATGTGGAAGACCTCGGCCTCGCTGAAGCCCACGTTCAGACGCTGGTTCATCTGCTTCACCACCTGGCCCGCTGAGTGAGACACAGGAGAGGACACAAGTCACCAAAATATGTCCACACAGAAACCTTGCATCACCATATTTCAACTTTTTTGTAAATGAATGCCCTACAGCAGGGGTCTTCAATGTTTTTCAGGCCAAGGACCCCTTAGATGAGAGAGAGAGAGATGAAGCAGGGACCCCCACTACATACTGTATAAAAGTGTGTTGCAGATTAAACTTTTTTCATAGATTTCATAGATAGCTGGATTCATGTTAATGTGTATTTTCAGATAGTTAACCTTTTAAACCCTCAATATTTAGTCAACTTGACACACTCTCAGAAAATAGCAGATCTACAAGCTCACAACGCCTTGCAGCATGACTCGGTTCGGACTCGTTGCGAGCATGTAGAACTGCAATTTTCGGCCAATGTTCCCCACTACACAAAAATTTGGCGGACCCCCTGTAGTAACTCTGAGGACCCCCTAGGGCTCCCGACCCCCTGTTGAAGACCCCTGCCCTACAGGACACAGGATAAACAAGTGGAAACTAAAATGACTACAGAGCTTCTTTTTATATATATATATATATATATATATATATATATATATATATATATATATTTATATAAAAACATATCACTTACGTCCCCTTTAAACCTAAGTGTAATGAGATGTGTATTAAAGATACCACAGTCTTTACCGTACTGGGACAGAATCCAGCGTTTTGAGTTCTAAGTGCACTCCTCGCTCAACAGCCCAACCTGTTTACTTTTACAAACTGCTACTTAATATGGTATTTTTTTAGACTTAGATCATCACCTGGCTATTACATTATGCATGTAATCATCATCACAAGAAACTTCAAAATGTTAATATTACGCTGTCATAACAGTTATAGCATGTCTCTAGCTGGCCTTTTTTGGTATCTTCGTCTATCAGTGACATCAAGTGCTAACTTCCTTCACAGCCAAATCCAGAGTTAATTAATCTCTGAAATAATAGGCCCAGCAATAATAAATGTGTGTATTGTTATGAGCTCAAACCTACACATGAAACATTTGTGAGAACAAAATGGAGATGTTTTTCCAATATCCGTGGCCCAAACATCGACATAACTCCATATTGTAATGTGTTCTTGAAACCCAATTCAACAATGTATTGCATACTTCTGAATCAGCCAGATTAAGTGAGAGATTCATTTAGTAAACAACAACACTGACTGATGGAAACCCATCAAACTCATTGACTTCATAGTCAAGTGCTGGATGATATGACTTGACTTGGGTTTTGATATTTATAGAAAAGGGTTGACGTCTCTGTATTTTCAGTTTTCCGTAAACTTCCTGCTTAAGCGTTGCATAACTCAATGTTCCTCCATATGTTTTAAGTTTCGTTACTCTAATCAGATGTCACAAATGAGAAGTCAAAAGGGACTAAACAGAGACAGAGAGAAGATTGTTTAAAAAAAATATGGAGATATGGAGGTAATATAACAAATAACTGAAGACATGTCTTTAGTAAAATGCAAAATGGAATTTAAATAATTTTCTTGTGAGGAAAAGGTTAGGACACCCCCACATTGATTACTACTTAAAATGCCTGGAAGTGGATGATTGGGGAATTTTGGAGGAGTCCATCTGATTGAACACTAGCGTACCTAATTCAGGGCATTTCATAATAGGCGAACATTTGGCGAAAATGGCAAATCGGTATGCAGTAAGGGAGCACCCGCACGAAGTCCTTTGCACGGAGGAAAGTCTGATATGCACTGAAACATTTGCACTTTTGCACCCTGTACAGTTTGTACAGGCCTGTAATGCATCACACAGAAAATCCAGACACATGGTTTGTTCTGTGTGTGAGTCTTCCCTTGCTTGCTGCATGTAAACTTTTCTCTGACTGTGGTACCAGAGAATAAGACAAAGGACAGTTAAAGAGAGTGTTTGTCACCATGGCAAGATCAACAGAGCTCTCTGAGGCCTTCAGAAAGAAGGTTGTAGATTTTAAAACATCTCCAAACTATTAGAAATCAGCCATTCCACTGTCAAGTGGAGATTGCCAACATAGCCAGGTCCGGCCGTCAAAAGGCCTAGAGATGTCTCCAACAATCTACACGTAACTCTTGCCACAGTTGACGTCAAAGTGCATGCTTGTAGTTACTACAGCTTTTTGATCTACTGGTAGATCAGGACAGGCCTCTAAGTAGATCAATTATTATAATATTTATTATTTAAAACCCAGACAAAGCCATCCATTCATTTCTTGCTGTGCATTCTCAAAAGATTTAATTTAAGGACCATTTTTGACTTGATTACCGTATTAATATTAAATGATTGACATATTCGGTGTTTGCATTATTCTGATAAGCAGCTGCTATGGATTTGTATCTGCGTATGTTCACTGTCAGCTTGGCTAGCCACGGTAGATCGCTCCAGCCTTGGAAAATGCAAAGTAGATCACATTCCTGAAAATATTGCCCACCCCTGCTGTAGTACACTGTAACTACTTTTGAAATAAATATCAGGATGTCACATATGATATGAAAACAAAATCTTTCTTTATATTGAAAAATATACATTTTAGTAAATATACACAGAGAACAATAAATCAGGCATAGGCTTCCCCACAAGGCAACACACACACACACAGACAGACAGACAGACAGTGTACCTTTACAATACTCCATGAGGATGAGAACCTCCCATACGCTGTCTGACACGGCATTGATGGTGGAATCCAGGTAGCTCACGATGTTCTTATGACCCGACAGCTCTTTCTGTAGAAGAGGAAGGCATCATCAATGGTAAATACTATGAACTTATGTTAATGCTTAACCCATTAAGAACAGGAACGCATCTGTGTCATTTTAGATTTCTTTGCTCATAGCACGGCACCGAGTGCTGTGCTACGAGCTTGTAGATCTGCTATTTTTGAAAAATCGTGAATATTTGCGCAATTCTTTGAATACATTTTTAAGCGAACATTTGTAACTCAAATCTTTGCTTCTGGGGGTCCCTGGAACAAACTATTTTGAGATGGGGTCCATGGCCAAATACATATCATTTTGGGGGTCCTTGACATGAAAAAGGTTGAGAACCACTGATATAGCAACACATTTTTTGTAGAATCGGCCTCAGGTCTTAATGGGTTAAATAAATGAAGATATTATTGTTATCTAAACATTTGACCAATAATTTATTTATTTATTACCATTATGGAACTGAAACGGGGAATTGGATAAGAACCGGAATCGACAAGCAGAACCGGAATCCATAAAATCCTAATGATATCCATCCCTATTGAACGGTTTTAAAAAAAAGTGCACAAGATGACCATAAAATATCTCGCAAAGAGCTTCTGCAGCATAATCTAAGTCTTCTGAAGCCAAATTATCACACTGTGAGTGGAAAAGACCATTAGCCTATATAGTGTAATTCTTCACTACGGCAGTTTTCCACAGAGGGAAAGGGAACATTTCATTGGCCAAGCACAGCACATAAACTACATGCAGTTTGTCCTCTGCCTTTAACCCTTCCTAGCTATTAACCCATTCAATCCGGGAACGCATCTGTGTCATTTTAAGATTTCTTTGCCTATTCAAAAATAGCAGATCTACAAGCTCATAGCGCGGCACCGAGTGCAGCGCTACGAGCTTGTAAATCTTTTGGAGAAAACTAAAATCGTGAAAATGTGTGCAAATCTTTGAATATATATACATTTTTAACTAAAATCTTTGCTTCTGGGGGTCCCTGGAACAAAATATTTCTAGATGGAGGGGGTCCACGGACAAATACATATAATTTTGGGTGATCCTTGACTGGAAAAAAGTTGGAGAGCCACTGATATTATAGCAAAATGTTAAAAAAAAAAAAAAACTGTTAGGATTTAGAAGACATTTGTAGAATCCCCCAGAAACAAGGATTCGAGTAAAACATTTTCGCGTTAAAAAAAGATGTATTCATTCACACAAGATTTGCACACATTTTCATGATAAAAAAACTAAAAACAATAGCAGATCTATGAGCTTGTATATATATATATTTTTTTGAATAGCCCAAGTATAAGATAACGGTTAAAGTGGCTGAAATCTAAAATGACAGATGCTTTCCCGGTCTTAATGGGTTAAGCAGCAGTGGGCAGCTGCTGAACGGCAACAGGGACCTCAAGGACACTTCGACACGACGCCGGAGGGTCTGGAACCAAACTGGGACCGTACGATTCGATTCCCATACGACCACCTGAGCTACTGCACTCAGAAAAACCCTTCGAAAAACGTTCAAACATGGTGAAGTGAGAAATATTTCACGATCTTGTCGATAAGAGCATGCATGCACTAACAATAATGGTATAGATATAGGTATTTTTATGGGGCATTGTTTCCGGGTTTTAATCACGTAGGCCTTTTTGTTTTATATACTTCCTGAAATTATTAAAAAAAGATGGGGAGGTGGCCGATCTACAAGCTCACAACGCATCGCAGCAACGCGTTGTGGGCTGGTAGATTGGCTATTTTTGCTATTTTTGAAAAAAACGTATGGTCACAATACAATATTGTTACAATAGCATTTGATAACATATATTAGTTTTTGTCCATATCGGCCCAGCCCTTTGTTGTATGTAGATTGTACACACAAGTTATGTGTGATGTTTAAATGTAAAATTGTTTTTGAATATTCTTTTTATTTATTGGCTGTCTAGAAAGTCTATATTCTAAGACCAAGTTCAGAGCTTTACAAAAAATAAAAGTATTTTTTCATTCCGATTTTAACCATTTGCCTTCAGAAGACTTGCTGTAGTTATGTTTCGCCCTTTTTGGGACTCAAAACAAAGAAAGAAAAAAAAAATTCCTGGGAATCTGCTATGAAGTTGTGTTGGCAACCTCCCTGTGTGGACAAAGAAACGACACCTATGCTACATCTGGCATGAGGGCGAGTAGATAATGACTATTCCTCTAAACACATCTGAATGTGCTACGTTATATGGAGAAACTACAGTGGCCAAGCTAGAAAAGAGCAACGTATGCATTTGTGTGCGTGCGTGCGTGGTGTGGTCTCTCTGTCTGGTCTTACTAGGCTATGAAAAGCCAGCTGTAGCAGGGAACTGCTGTGTGTTGTGGAAACTGACACACCTAAGGCAATGGTGCAACAGGCTAGATCTGTGTCAGTGGTTCAAGTCGGGTGTGTGTGTGGGCGAGAGTTAGGCCTACACACTCACTGTTCCAGCTCATCAGACTGTGTCAGTCACACACACACACACACACACACACACACACACACACACACACACACACACACACACACACACACACACACACACACACACACACACACACACACACACACACACACACACACACACACACACACACACACACACACTTGTGAGGACATCATCACTATAGGATTTGATTTTTTGGAAATGTTTTACCCTAATCCTAAAGCTGAAAATAGCCAATCTACAAGTTCACAGTAAAATAGCACAGTAGCAGAGTAGAACAGCAGATCTGATATTTTCGGTGCAAGACAGCCAAGTATGAATAAGGCATAATTCCAACCCCTAATCCTAACCCCATCGATCCCTGAATCTGTTCAAGGCTAAAAAAAATATATTAATAATTGACCAGAAAACAATCATTTCTCTTTTGAGGACCAGGAAAATTGTCCTCACAATGTCTAAATCCCACATTCTACTATACTTGCAAGGACATTTGGGCCACAGCACGCGCGCACACACACACACACACACACACACACACACACACACACTCCTAGCCAGACAACTCAGTTCTTTAGTTACATAGCAAGGGTCAGAAGTTCAACAAATACATCTGTCTAAGTAGCAGATTACTGGCAATTTAGCTTGTAGAATGACTCTCAGGACGAGGCCATCTTAACAATGCCTGCCTGTTATCCACAGCAGCCATGTGAGTTCTTACTGTGCATGCATTAACGTTGTGATGTTTCAATGACTGATGAGCCAAGACAGACCCGTTCGAAAAGAGCAGGCAACTTTACGCATGTTGTTCAATGAAAGACGTCGCTGTGTGTGATTTTAGTCGAAGGTTGGAAACGGTTGACACCATGGCTTCTAAAAGTAATCTAAACCATCAATTAGAAATAAAACAGCATCGCCCAATTGCACGCATACACGCCTACGTATATTATCCAAAGACCTAAATTGACTTAGTAATACGATACTTTTTTTGTATACTTCAAGGTAGGAGCCTTAAAGATTATTTTATCATTTGTTTCCATTATCGGAATTGTCATTTGGACTGACATGCATGCTCATGTTCAGTAAGTAAAAGTATCAATACTGCAATGTAGAAATACTCTGTTACTACTACTTTACTTTACTCTGTAAGTAAAAGTCCGGAATTAAAAATGTACTTGAGTAAAAGTACAAAAGTATTGGTATCAAAATGTACGGTACTTAAAGTACCAAAAGTAGAAAGTACTCATTATGCAGAATGAAGAATTTCACAAGTTTAAAAAAAAAAAACGTTGAAAAAAGCCGATCTACAGCTTGTGAGCTTGTAGATCGGCTATTTTCAAATGGCCGAAATGTATATAGGGTTGTAGTGGTTAATCTGTATTATCAATATTTGTCTCTGAGATGTAGTGGAGTAGAAGTATAAGTACAGAAAATTGGAAGTACTCAAGTAAAGTAAAAATACCTCAAAATTGTACTTAAGTACAGTACTTGAGTAAATGTACTTAGTTACTTTACACAACTGCTCGTGTTTATGCAATGCGTGCGCAACTCTGACCCAGTGACCGCCCTCTGTAAGTATGGCTCGTAGGTTGTTTAACTCAGTGAGTTGTTTTCAAGCACAGAAACCTCAAGTCATGAAGCTCCAATGGTTCACTCACTCTCTTGCTTTCGCTGTCTGTCACACACACACACCCTGATATGACAGCTGTCAGCAGAATTCATACATAGCAAGACGGCCTACACACATTGAAGGGTGTCGTTTTCAGCTCTGCGTTTTTGGTTCCTTTGATCCCAGATAAACTCCAGTGTATCCTCAGTAGTGAATTCTACCAAACTAACGGTCGCTAGGGATGGGAATTCGAGAACCCGAATCGTTAACTTCTGAGGCATACAATGTCGTTTCTCTGAGTCATCAATTCCTTTTTTACCAGTTTTTTTCTGAAAGTTGCTCATGTCTACGCTGCTCAAAAGGAAAAGAAAAGGAGCATTGTTTTAATGACATATTTATTGGGCAGACATATGCGCTTGCGTTTGTTGAGTTTTTTCTACCGTTTCTATATTGTGACGCAAAGATAATAAAACAGTTGAAAACCTGTGCAGGCCTACTGTTTTTCCACACTGAAAACTGTTCGGGTCTCAATAGACCGGTTCAGACCAGATGTCCGGGTAGCTCAGACGGTAGAGCTCTCGCCTAAGGACCACAAGGTCATGGGTTCGATCCCGGACATGGCCAACTCAGCGTATGATTAGCATAGCTTGGCTGCGGCAGGTCGTCCGGTAAGTACTGGGAGCTGATGGTAGGTGTGGCGCACCTCTGCAATTCGTCTCCCAGGGTCTAGCGCATTGCAACTGGGACTGACGCTTTATCGACTGATACCGACAAGCCTCTCCCGAGCTACTAACAAGGTATTTCCGGGTAGAATGTCCAGGTCCTGGCACTCAAGGTGGATTTTATAAGCAAAGGGCCTTTATTATGTGTGTGCTGGAGACGTTAAAATACACCAACGCATGTCGGCTAGCACCTTCTTCAAGCTGTGTCTAGTTTGTCAACCTGTGGATATTTATAACAAAATAATATATTTCTATTTTCTAATTATCAATAAGTGTCCTGTTCTTCCAGAAATAAGGTTAATGAATAATACTGCTCCAATGCGACACTGCCTATGTTTTCTACCTGGAAATATATTTTTGGTTGTGGTGATGACATTATGATTCGGTCTATAAGGGAATTCCATAAGTAGAATCGCTAATGGCATTGGTATCAGTAAAATCATATAAAGTCCCATCCCATAACATTGTAAGTTTCATAAACACAAGGTCACTCGGGGTGAAATCCCAAGCTTGGAACAAAGGCTAAGCCTTAGTTTGTTTATTTGAAGGTTTTCTTCATAATTTATTTCATCTGGGATATATGTTTTAAAATTCATTTATTTCATAAAACTTATATATTTAAAGTTATTATTTTACAGATGTCTTAACACATTAACTGCCAAGACCGTAGCCCTACGGGCCGTTAAATCCAACTGTTAAGCGCCGAGACCGTAGCCCTACGGGCTGCGGTCTTTTCGCGCATGCGCGGTCCGGGTGCACTTTCGGAATTTTTTTGATCCACTTCCGTTTCCGGTTTGATGACAGGAAATAGAATTATTTGGGATCCGGTTTTCACGATCACGCCCGCCCTCGTTCTACAGACGAAACTGAAACTCAATTCTCTTCCTGTAGTTTTTTCTCCTCGCATTTCACTGTTTAACGTAATCCGCTCTAACTCAAACATGGATGCCCCGTTTGACACGTGGTTTTCACTGGGAGATACAGGGAGATCGCGCGGATGTAAACAGACTGTGTAGCGCTCAATCTTAAGGATTTTAACAAGATCTATGGCGACATGAAAAAAACAAAAAAACAACAAAAACACCTTGGCACTGGTGAGTACATTATGAGATTAGCCCTTGGCAGTGGATGTGTTAATGTGTACCTTAAAGCTCTATTTAATTTCATATATTGAAAAGAGGATAAGAGAAAATACGTAGTTGTTAAAAAATACATGATTTTTGTAAGAGAAATAATCAAGGTTTTTCAGTCATTTGTCTGGAAAATAAATGTGCTTAAAAATCGTGAAAAAATCGTATCGTGAGTTGAGTGAATCGTTACATGCCTAGTGCACGGTGGCAATTTAGCAGTGATGACTGGCCAGCTGCTGTATAACCCATACGGAAGACGTGGCTTTAGTTTGTGTCTAATGGTCAGCACTAGGTTCTGCATAACCTCTGAGGAAGATACGGCAGCTGACCAATCAGCACAAGCTTATCACCCTCCTGTTACTTTTATCACTCCCCCTCACCCAGGGCAAATGAATGCTGGGTATTCATGAACATGTGACTAATAATATGTACATGTGGCATGGAGTTGTGCATTTACCATGATGGTGATCTCTCTCTTGTAGATGTTCAGGTCTGGGACATTGTTGACGTACATCCTTTTAAGGGCGCAGCGGACACCACTGTGTGTACGAGCCAGGAACACCACCGAAAATCCCCCTGAAGAAACAACACAGCAAGACATTAGATTAGCAAGGTCTATGAAAACGTACACAATGTAGAAAGATTAGCAGGGTCCACGAAAGCGTACACAATGTCGCAACCATTTTCAACACCAAAACAACACAGCAGGATGCTAGGTTATCAGGGTCTACGAAAACGTTCAACCTGGCATCCCCATTTTGGGCAAAAGTCTTCAAATCTTTATCTTTTTTTTTTTAAAGCGAAAATACCAAATCTAAAAGCTCACATCACCTCAGTGTGTTGTGAGCTTGTAGATCATCTATTTTCGCTATTTGTCTTACAACAACGTTACGTGTATATAGGGCCTAAATGGTTAGGGGCCATTTTGCGTAACAAAATGCACTTTTTAAAATTCCTCTTATTGCCCAACAGCATGTGTTCATATAGTAGTTCCCATTTTCAGGTTAAAGTTTCAGATTCTGTTGGGTTACAGACAGCCTGTTCGTCTGCTTGTTTGTTTAATGGCGACAAGTCTCCGGAAAACAAACTCAAGATTTCTAATCAGCTACTGTGTAAGCTAGGCTTGTTCAGCTTGTTTCATCATCACCATCAGAGTTTTCTTCTGTATCGATATCTCTATAGATCTGCGCATGTATGTGAAACCACACATCTGAAACTGAGACGTAGAGTATGGAAACAAATCTAGAACCCGTCAAATAAGTTTCACGGCACAGTGCAGTTAGCTCTTGCAGTTGAAAAGAGCTATAAGTGAACAACAGAGCCACTTCTGGCCTCATTAGCAGACCTGGCTGACAAACTGAGCGGTGAGCATCAAGGACCCGGGCCAGAAGTAGAAAGACAGGGGCCACAATGGTGCACTTGTTGCCAAACAAACCCAAAGTTCCCATAGGTCAGTTGGAAAGAAAAAGCATGGATTTGGTTTGGAAATGAGCAGGGGAGGAGGGGGGACAAAGGCTTTCATTGAAGTGAACATCACTCACAAGACACTGTGTCTTTTGGGATGGGACATTTCTGCATGTGGTGCTGCTTTAAGAACTTTGGCAAACACTCCATGAGTAAAAACAAATGTCTACCACTATACCACTGTGTAGAAACAAACTGGGGCATAGTGCACCCGTTGTATGCAGTCACAATAGTGGGAGCTAGTGTAGCAGAAGTTATCAGATTAACTACTGCCCACTGTGCCCGGGCACACCTTGGATTACAGAATTAAACACACATGGGGGGGCGAGGGGTTTACTGATACCCATCTGCAGCAGCCATCTAATGACATACAGACAGACCTGCTCTAGCCTGTCGAGAGAGAGGCTGGTTATGTCCTGTCACATTAGCTGTGATCCTGTTACTGATCCTGGCTCCACACTTATTATAAAGCATCTTAACCAAATTAACCCTGGCGTCCCAATTTTCCGATAACATTTTCCAAAACAAAAGGACAAATGTTTTCAAGAAATGTTTTTAAACATTTTCAAGAATACCGAAAACAGTGACACGTTGTGAGCTTGTAGATAAGATAATTTCGATATGTTTGAAAAATATTAAATAGGGCTTAATGTTTACGGCTGATTTATACTAAGAACTATCAGTGTCAGTCAAAACAATAAATAGATATATTTCTTTTTATCTAATGTATTATGTACTGCTCCTTTAACCAGACTAATCGCTTTAGTCAGTAATAAATAATCTATTAGACTTGTTCAGTGTCAATTCGTAGCTATCGCTTATTAGATTAACCCAAATGAGGAAGATTAAGTCGGTTATTGGTTCTGAATTTCGGTTTCGATATACGTTTGGTTAATTCCCTAGTACAGACCTATCTGGAGTTTAGCTCATGACTGGCTCAATGTCATCCCTAGTAGCTGATGTTACATCAGCACATCTGCTGTTTACACAGTGGAGAGTTTGGGTCAGAGTTCAAATAAGGATCAAGTAAGTCAACCACTGAGCGCATGACTGACTCCACCAAAACAAAATGTGCCAACTTGGTGTGTCAGAGCCACCACATAGGTAATCACTATTATCATCACTGTCATGAACACAAGGTTCGATATTACAGCGTGTCTGGATTAAGGTGCTACTGTGGTGGACAGATTGCAGCAATCAGCTTCTTCTCCGAAGCCTCGTTACTTAAGGAAATACTGAGCAAACTACTGTTAATTGGGTCGACAAAGCTGAACAAAACGTAATCTCAAAACTCGCAAAGCCTTTGTTGACCATTTTTTACAGTGTAGCACTGCAAAAATAGCCGATCTACAAGCCCCCAACGTGTCGCAGTGCAATGCGTTGTTGGTGGTATAATATTGTCCGCAAAACATTTCCTTTTTACAAAATGAAACAAGAATCAACATCAAACTCTTTGGTAGAAAATAAAGTGAATGAATGTCAAGAGCCTTTAGCACTACGATCAACAATATCAACAAATACAATCTCACTCCCTTTACATTATCCATAACCTCCTCTTAGGGGAGCTAAGTCATCTGTCAATAATGAAAATATTGGTCCGATATATTGGTCGAAACTCGAAATCCTGGCTGAGATGTAACTGAAACACTGATATCTGAGATTCATCTCATCAGTAATAGTATTACTGGACTTGGTGCAAAATTCCATTACACAAATCAAATTAAACATTTGCCAAGAAGAGGAAGTCTGCATGGACCAATGGATTGGAACAAAACAGGAAATACAGTAGAGAAGTAGAGGGATTTTATGCTCATTAAAATCCCCTTTACATGGCCTCTGTAAATCAAGCTTTTTGTACAGCTCAACATGGGAAACTGCGTAATAAAGTTGAATGATTATGGAAGAATTAAGGCAAGAAGATTATTAAGGGGGTGCCCACAACCAGCAACATATTTAAATAGTTACAGGATCCAGTAAGACACATTTGTTGTTTGGCATGTTACAAAATATGAATGGGCCTGTGACACAGCAAGATAGATGACAAGATAGATGACACAGCAAACTTTTCAAAAGAACACTACACCCTGAAGAAGGTGCGAGCTGACACACGTTGGTATATTTTTACTCATTCTAGTCCATTTAATTAAAGGCCTTTTAAAAATGTCAAACCTACCGTAGTGCCTGAACCTTGATTATTCACGCCTTTTTGGGGGACATATCTCGCAGTCTTTCTTTAGACATTTGTATTGAAAATGCAAGCAATTAAATACGCTGCATAATGCAGATTTACACAGTTTTTGGTTTAAATAAACTTTTGTTATAGTAATTTTCTCATTTTGGCTGATATGACTGTCTCGAGGTGACCCCGTTTCTAAACTGCATGGCAGTCAGCAATGGTACAGCATAGTGAAATGATGGAACGTAGCTTGCAATTAGAGCCCAATTGATATATGGTTTGGCAATTATTTTGACGACACTAGTATCTGCAATTATGCACCTGTGTGTCCCGCTTTTTAACCCTTTAAACATAATTTTTAAAAAAAGCAATCTACAAGCTCACAACGCAAGCTTGTAGATCGGCAATTGTTGAAATGCTTTGACAGGGCACAAGTTCAGTGTATGTGTATTTTATATTTACTTGTTTACTTTTTCATTGTGTTACTAAAGTTAAATGTTCTTTCCATATATAGAAGTTTAACTTAATTGAATAAATGTTCTCCAATAGAAACTTTAATCAAATATAAGTTGTTCAAATTGATCCGGTTTTGCACTTTTTGACAAGATATCGCTTCAAACATAGGTAATCGGTGGGCTAGCCTAGGACTCTCCAAAAAGCAGTATCGGACCCAAAACGCTGGCATCGCTCAAGCTCTACAAGCAATGCGTGGCTGCCAACTGGTATGCCTGCCTTCCCCTGATGGTCATATTCTCTACGATGAGGTTCTCACTAAATGACTGCCTTGAGGCCTTTGTTGCCTCCCACGGCCATGCCAACCACGGAAGTGGAGTTATAGAGAGGCCATTATTCCCACGAGTGGTTCTGGATGGGAAGATTTGTTTGGGGGCTTTGCGCCCAGCAAAATGACTTCCTGGTTAAATGAAGGGCACCTAAAGAATACAAAAGGCCCCTCACTGTATGGACTTTGACCACTGAGGACAACAACGGCTACGACTGACGCAAACGCTTAAGTGCTCCAACACACAATGAGTGTAGTAAGGACTAGGTTTGGATATCAAAATAACGTTCCAAGTACAAACTGAATCTAAATAGCCGGGCATCCATACAAATTAAGAAATCGGAATAAATAAAATCCTAACAATGCCTATCCTTAGTAAGGATGCCAAAATAACATTGCACATCAGTAACTGATTGTGTTAGGCAAGAGAATGATTGAGATTCTCATATGACCATCAAACTAATTGGTCTTCACTACTGCTCATGATAATATGGTACCATTTCGGTCTGTGTCTCAGAGGAGGGCTGTGGACAGTTCATAAATCCGCCTACCAGTCACATCATTGATGGGGAATCCAAGCTAAAAGAAACTGCAGGCTTTCTATTCCTGGAAAGTTAGCATGCTATAATGGAAGCCATTGGTCTTCGTGTTAATCAACAAAGAGAAATAATTTGAAATCTTGTTTGAAAAAAAAAAATGAACCTGCCTAATGATGTCACTGGTAGGCGGGTTTCTGAACTTTCCACAGCCCTCCTCTGAGACACAGAAAATGGTACGATATCATGAGCATTAGCGAGGACCAATTATATGAAGATAGGTTGAAAATGGATGAAGTTGTCCTTTAAATGGCAAGGTTGACAAAGCAGTTACTAAATGCTCTGTGCCAAAGTCCTACGCAGCAGGAGTCCTAAGCAACGAGTCCTGACAAGAGCTTTCTTCAACTCCACCTAGGCTAGGATGTCTCATGTGCCAACGTTTGTAGTAGGCTAGGGCAGTGGTTCTCAACCTGTTCTGGATCAAGGCCCACTTGAAAAATCATTAAAGTGTTCGCGGCCCACCCATCTGACCACTTGGGTGGATTTTCAGAGCATATTTATTTGAATGATTAATCAAATCGATTGCGTTCAGGCTTGGATCAATGGAAATAACATAGTATACGTTCCTCTTTATCGGTATCACAATGAAAACACACTTGGGTCCGCAGGTTAAGAACCAGTAAGCTAGGGCTCATACCCTAACATCCACACAGGGCAAATTCCACTCATACAGTCACACTGAACCATCTGGTTAAACACGTTTCTCCGGCCAAAATCCAAGTACGGGTTCACAAGCTAGCGTTGTCATCTCTGAGAGACTATTGTTTAGGGTACTACGCAAGTCTTTGCACTGTATTTTTTGTCAGTAGACGAAATAGGCATAGATGTGCGGCTGACGTTGTTAAATCGGTAGTTGACAATTCTGTAGGAGCAAACAATCCTTAAACATCGTTGTGTCTGTGTCCCACCAAACCTATTCAATCCAGGAACACATCTGTGTCATTTTCGATTTTTAAGCCATTATTTTATACTTTGGCTATTCAAAAATAGCAGATATACAAGCTCATAGTGCGGCACTATGAGCTTGCAGATCTGCTATTTTTTTTTAAATCATGACATTTTTTAGCAAATCTTTGAATGTATATATTTTTTTAAAGCGAACATTTGTAACTCAAATCTTTGCTTCTGTTGGTGTCCCTGGCACAAATATTTTGAGATGGGGGTCCGCGACCAAATACATATAATTTTGGGGGTCCTCGACATGAAAAGGTTTGAGAACCACTGATATTATAGCAACACACGGTTTTCAGAAAACTGCTAGGATTTAGAAGACGTTGTCGATGCGTTCCCGGATTGAATGGGCTAATCACCTATTAATCATAATATGTGACTGTTACTTGGTTAAATGGCTGTTTCGCGCACATGGGGCAGGGAGGTGTAAGCATTTCACCACGATGACACAAGTCAGTTGTGGGTGACAGTTGGGAGGAAAAACCCTTTCTGCTGAGCCAAGGAGAATGGAGGGACGGGGGGGGGGGCTGTCGCTTACAGCCTATAACTGAATGAGGCTGTAATTACTGGAGAATATGTCCTTGCGCTGCAAGCAGTATCGAGGACCCTGACATTACAAAAGAAATTTGACCAAATGTGACGGCCTACGCTGTGGCCCACATGCCAGGTTTGAAAGAGGAAACCAGGCAAGCTTCGCGAAACGGACAGTGAATAGACTTTATGATCCATGGGAAGAGAAATGTTCAGAAGAGGGGCAGAGGAGTGTTTGAGCGAGGGTGGATTAAAGGACTTAGTGGTGTGTAGCGAAATAAGACGATGCGCTTGTAGATTCTGCTCAGGCCTTGGGTGCAGATGTTCTCCGTCTCGAAGCATGATGTCATCGGTGATATGGATCTCTGTTATTACCGCTCTCTCAGTCTCCACAGCTTCACATTCAGTCAAGTATAAGACATCTTAGCTTGTTAAAAGGCTCAAAGAGTCCAATTAATAGCCCTGCTTTTAACAGTGGGTAGAATTCAATTTCTTGTTGAGATCTTTTAGAAACAAGCAGACGCATTTCCTCCTAGGGGCCCCCGTTCCCCTATATGAGCCCACACTGCTCTCTTTACGATTCTGCATGGTTTTACAGGTTGAGAAATTAAGCTTACTAGTTTGCATCCTCTCTTTGAGTAGTCTCTGAGCAGTAACCAAGTTGTTGCACCAAATTAAGAACAGTTACTCAAAGGTCTCTCTCTATCACTTCTTACATACTGTATGTTATTCAAAATGAAAAGTAACGTATCCGTTTCCTGTCACAATTGTTTACAGAGGTAGCTATAGGCAACCATTTAGCAGTCTCCTTTTGACTGCACATGTCCACAATCCCCATGGCTTCTTTTCACCAACTTCCCCTTTTAGGTGAGTGTTATTTCATATAAATCAGATTCAGCCAAACAATGCTGTGCACTGCAATCAGAAAAAACATTGCATTGCTAAACAAATCATATGAATGCCAATAACTTGGCCTAGATCATTGGTGGCAACAATGCACAAGCAGGCAGTAATGTGACAATGAAGCATTCTAACGCAAAGGATGTCAACGTAGCAATTCATCAGCGCTTCTGCGATCTTATAGCAATTATGGGATTTGTGGAGCTCAAATTGCTTTCCAGATTCAAATGCATTTCCCCATGCACTTTTAGAGAATAAATGTAAGAGCAGACAATATATTTTGTGACTCAAAAAGTACAACTTCAGCGAAAAAAAGAAAATCACAAAAAAAAAAAGTGGCGTGCCATCTTCCCACAGTTCTCAAAATAAATGGATTTCCATCAACTCCCAAAGGCCCGTTCACCACCTGTGTGCAAACTGTTCCTGTTAATTGCTAGTAATGACTTCTAGATCCCCAGTGCTTTAGACAATCCATTGAGATTTGGTATTATGCGGGGCAATTCACGGATGACTTTTCTAACTCAGCCATTAAGTAGTGCAGTGCAAAATGTCATTTGATAACTGTGAAACACAAGTTACTATAAACTTGCATAACTGAAGTAGCAGCTGCCAAAAGTAAGCTTGGATGTGCGAGAGCAAGAAATGTAGGTCAATTTCATACTGGGATACCAGTCTGAAGCTTAGCCTGTTTTAAGATAGTCCTTTCTTTAACATCAACACAAACACATACTGATTATTGATTAATATTATTTTTATATACGATATCCTTGTTATCGTTCATGTGTATTATTAACCCATTAAGACCTGGGGCTGATTCTACAAATGCCTTCTAAATCAGTAGTTCTCCAACTTTCACGATCTTTCAGAAAATGTTCAGAAATAGCAGATGTGCAAGCTCGCTGTGAGCTTGTATATCTGATCATTTTGGATAGATCAGCTAAAATCTAAAATGACACACATGCTTTCCCGGTTTTAATGGATTAATACTCGTGCCACACCGGGGACCACCAGAGGCACAAATGGACCCTTACGGGTCTGTAACTCAGAGTGTACAATTGGATGCAAATATGTGTACACTCTCAGAGTTGAATTAACACAGAGGATTTAACAGTGTAGATTTGAGTCCCATCAAAAAGAAAAGGGGATCAAATGGGGGTCTGTGGCCAAATGCATTTAAAACTGGGTGTCCTTGAAATTAAAGAGTCAATCACTGACCAACACAGCCTCAGTGTGTGTGGTCTACCGCCTCATTCAACTACTGTCACGTATAGTTAACTTTTCCAAGTTGCAAACATCAAGCCCTTGTGGCCCGCTTTTGGCTGGCGACTATCTGTTAAAAACACAAAAGTCTTCAAAAGTTGCACTATAATGATACCCAGAAAATGATCAGTGGCATGCTTTGACTGACAAAAAATAGCGATGAGCTTGTTTTTGGTGAGCAGTTGAGATATTCTGCACTTGGTGATTTCTCCCCACACAGAATACTAAGCTGACAATGTCATTTTTAACTGGCCATTTCATGAAAGAATTTCAACACACTCCTGTAGGCTATATTGTGGATGGCAGGCTAGCATAACAATATGCACAAGCGTCAATGTAGCATTATTATTTCACCACTATGATGAGTGTATTGTAGTCATAATGCTCATTTTGTCCGTTTCCATTATAATACCTGTACTTCACTCATTGGGGTTCCACATAGGTCCATACTTAATTGTGCAGATTACCGATATATCTACAGTATATTGTCATAGGGCGGGTCATGAAAGTGGATTTCCCAAGTCACACAACATTTCTCCTCTTTATTGTCAATCAAAAACTAAATATATCAATAATTGACTATCAATCACAACTAATGGGATGCTGATCACTGATCTACGAGCCTCGTGTCAAATTAATCAAGGCAAAAAACAATGCAGAGCTGGAGCGGATTACATTTAATAAAGAAAATTATATGGAAAAATATGGAGGGCAATTAATCAAATTGATGTTGCCGCTGAAGCAATGGAACTATTGGTTCTTTTATAGCCATACGGCCACAGAAACTGCTTTGAGCTATGACATGCCAGCCTCCATTCGACTAGCTCAAACTCGACTGACCCATTTTTCCTCACCGTTTCAATTATGCTGTGTATGGCTTGGTAGTGCTGCCTGGGCCTGGCAAGTGTTTCTCATTCTGCCTGCGACAGACCCAGGCTGACAACCATCTAACTCCTTTTATCAGGGTTGTTGATTTTTAATACACGTCACGTGTTAAGCAGGGAAGGAGAGATGGGTGCTGTGGGGTAATAGGAGAAATTAGGATAAAGCATTACATCAGCAGGGTCAGTCATTAACCGCATTCATTGACCTTGGTGTCTCTATTTTGGTTATGTCAATAAAAGCAAAGGTGATAAAAATAACAACAAAACCCAATGGAAATCCCAAATTTCAAAAAATAATGAAAATAGCTGAAATACAAGCTCACAATGTGACACATTGTGAGCTTGCAAATCAGCTATTTTCGCTATTTGTCGTATGAAGTCGAAGTCATATCACCCAGCCCCACTGGGATGCATTTAATTACTATTACTTAAATCTCTGTAGGACTATGTCTATGTGCTAGACCAATATGAATAATGATCAAACGATAATCCTAGCATCCCTCAGGCTGAGGGACTCGACTGCTTACTTAGCCTATGTGATGCGTGTTTTATGTGACAACAAAGACATCTGATATTTAAATGTTCTGGTGTTGCATTCTTGGAGTCAACATTACTGCCTAAAACAACAGCAATTGAGAAATCAGAGGCAACATCTCATCGGGCCACGGTTAAGACAGCGGAGCTTTGTGACGATTGGGAATTGATAAGCTGCCGTGCTGACAAGATGATCAAAGAGACCAACATCTAGATGCCAGATGTAACCTGTTCTGGGGGCTAAATGATAGCCCAGTGGAAAGTGTGGTTTCTAAAACAATAACACTTACGTTTATCAGACTGCAGTGACAATTAGAACTGGTTGTGCTTTCAAGGCCAGAGGCCACTCAAGAAGATTGAATTACAGCATGAGGGAAGCTGATGGAAAGAGCGGGCTGCACTTATGAGAGAAACCTGCACACGATGATCCTCTTCTTGGTCTGTCTAGTGGGAACACAGAGCTGTTTAGGTGACACAATGCACAGTGTCATGTGCAACTGCTTGTGAGTCAGTGCTTTGGCGTGTCGTTAGAGGAGCATATCCTGTAATTTACTTGAATAGACGTTTGTACCTCTAATGGTGACATGACGTGAATAATGACCAACCAACATAACAAACTAAATAATCAGTATCATAAGCTATATAATGGGTGTGCATCAAACAACGCCTCTGAATTCCAAACGGAGTATTAAGTTGAAGCATCAGGCCTGGTCGTTTTAAAACTTAAAGACGTTTAAAAGGTGCAGTGAGAGATATTTTATGGTTAAAACGAAGTTTGTTTAAAAGTTAAAGCTCTATATTCCAACATTAATCACTGTAATAATGACTGTTTGTTCAGTAACAGGGGTCTTCCAGTCCCAATTTTGTCTGCCAATTTATTTGCTGCATCGCTTCCAATTTCACTTGTTTATCCTGTATCCTATATATGGATTCTCTCTCCCATGAAATGTATTTTATTTAGAGCTGGAGAAGACGGGAAGACCCCTGTTACGGAACTAGCGGTCTATAGCAATGATTACTATGGGAACGTAGAGCTATTTAACACAAACAGAAAATATCACCTACACCACCTTAACTCCAGTCAAATATAGTACAACAGTGAATAATCCTGTCAGGAAGGAGTACTATATATATTAAGGAGTGCAGCTATTTTCCTTTTTGCAGTAGATCTACATTTTCCTAGATTAAGCAGTTGCAGTAAATGCATATGCTAACTATATTCATTACCACAAAAAAGACAGATAGACAGACATGCCTGGTTACAAAATATTCCAGATGTCAAATAATGCCATTTCAGTTTATCCATATTTTCAAAGCATGTCAGTTTCTTTAAAGATCAAGGTCTATTTGACCTAAAAGTTGACCAAAAACAACAAGCTGTGCCGCACTTTACTGACCCAGTAAGCACATTCCACAGAATGACATGTACACATGGCATGTGTTTACATTGTGTGTGTAATAGTAGCTCATGTCTAACCGGCCTAGTCCAGCTTTCTTCTGATCTCGACAGAGCAGACCAGTGAGCTCATTTGGACAGTGGACACACAGCTGTAAACGGCTCTGTAAGCCACACAGGCCAAGTGAGCAGTGCAGCTCGAGCTCCACGACTCACTTACCCCATTAAGACCGGGAACGCATCTGTGTCATTTTTAGATTTCTTTAGCTATTCAAAAATAGCAGATTTACAAGCTCATAGCGGAGCGCTATTCAAAAATAGCAGATATACAAGAACCGAGCTTGTAGATCTGCTATTTTTTTTTAAATCATGAAGATTTGTACAAATCTTTGAATATATTCCGGTATATTGTTTAAAGCGAACCTTTTTACTCCAATATTTGCTTCTGGGGGGTCCCTGGAACAAAATATTTTGGCGGCCAAATACATATCATTTTGGGGGTCCTTGACATGGAAAAGGTTTGAGAACCACTGATTATAGCAACATACGTTTTTTTTTAACTGTTAGGATTAAGAAGACATTTGTAGAATCCCCAGAAGCAAAGATTTAAGTTAAAAGATGCTGCTTTAAAATATATATATATTCAAAGATTTTTCTAAAATAGCAAATCTACAAGCTCATAGTGCGGCACTCGGTGCCGCACTATGAGCTTGTATATCTGCTATTTTTTAATAGCCAAAGAAATCTAAAATGACACAGATGCGTTCCTGGATTGAATGGGTTAATTCCCTGAATTGTTCAACGTTCACATAAAAATGTGAATTTTGCTTCAAAAACTTTGACGTCCAAAAAATAGCTTAAAAAGGTCAGCCCTACCCTATTCTTATATTTATGTCAAGTCACTGTTTATCACCTACTGCCTACTGTATGTACAGTGCCATTCCAAGTTATGGGAAATATGTCTTTGCCAAATACCTGTGTCACTCCTCTCATGTACTCACTGGCACCAGAGCATGTTTACTGTGCCCATAACCTCAGTGGTTACGGGTGAAGGAGTCATTCGTCACTTGTCCGAATGGTAATCTATTGCTCAGACTCGAGACTCAGTCACTGTCAAGCAGAGAAGCCTGCTCATCTTAAGTCTAGAATCGGTTTCACACCTGTACTTTGGCTCTCTGAAAACTCAGTACTGGACATCTAACAAACTGGCAACCAGAGATGTCTGAACAAATGAGTTAAGCTTAACCACTTAAATCTTAGTCTGGGGTTCGGCTCTGTACCTGGTCCGCTCTTTCTTTCCCTCTACACCAAATCTCTTTGCCAAAAATAACAGATCTACAATCTCACAGCGTGTCACGACTTCTTGTGAGCTTCTAAATCTGTTGTTTGCCGGTTGTTCCCCCCATAATAGGGATGCTAAGGTTCAAGCGTCTAGTAGTGGCTTCATAAATGTAGTCAAGGTCAGCGTAACAATGTAACCATTTCACTTATGACAATCATCTCATCTCAATCCCCAAAATGGTCCTGAGCACTTCACTGACACAGTCTGACCACATAATGTACGATATTGTCAGTGTTAGTGTCGTGGCATAAACTTGTGGTGTTGTGTATTGGGTCATTCAATGGGAACGGGTCAAGGACGGCCATCTGCGAGCCGACCGTTGATTGGAGTTCCGGCAGTGTCTGTCTTGAACATTTTTCCTGCATCTTGGCTGGTCAACATGAGACCGTTATAACAGCTACAAATGTGTAAAATAAAACAAAAGGTCATTGTTTGTGTACAGTATCTTTACAGAAATCAATTACAGCAACAATTTTGTCCATTTCATGTGTTAAATCACAGGAGTTAATTAATCAATATATGCAGTGTGATGAGAAATGGCATGCAAATATTATCATCAGACATGTAATGAACGTGAAAGAAAGCCAAGACCATGCAATGTGCAAGCACCCTTAGGGAAAACACTCCATCAGTGACAGTGCTAGTGATACTGGTTTATTGCTATACATTTGTAAACTTAGAACATCCTGTTATGCCTACATTTTAATTTAATTGATCTAGGAGAAATCTAGCATTTCCATTTCAAAATGCTATATAGTGTAATACTGTTATCTTTGGTCTATGGCCGAGTTCATTCCCAGATTTGGCTGAGGCCAATGCCCTCCTCAGATTGGACAATAATGCGTTGGTAGAAAAATAATTAATTTGCAATAGCACAAAGAAGGGGTAGTGGTCGTGTAGAGAGGCAGATACAGAAGGCCTCAATAAGCAAGCACAAAGACAGCTATCCCCATCATGGGACCCAGTACTGCACCGTACCAGCATTCTTTATAGGGTGCTAGAACAAGACAACAAAGGGGACACAATCCGCCCATTCATGGCCAGTACAGTATGCTAATCATGTAGATGGGATGTACTCTCACAATGGTTGAGAGAAAAAGGGGAGGATCAAATAGGTCATACACAAAACATTAACAGAACAAGTGTGTGTCCTGCATGATAAAAAATATACATCAAAATATCCGCCCCAGCTCATTTTTCATTTACACTGCAGCAAGTATCCAGTTGTACTTTACCACTTATGCCCTCTATACTGTGTTGTATGACTTATCATGAAAATAGCCTATCTACAAGCTCACAACGCATCATGAAGTGTTCAGAGCTTGTAGATCTGATATTTGCCATTTGTTTATATTTTTTTAACTGTGATTATTATTTTTATTATGGGAAAATGTGCCTATCATGACATGCCCAAAATAGGGACGTCAGGGTTAAAGTGGCTGGCCAGCCACGTGTTTACTACTAATGATATGTTTAGCCTACTTATCAGCATAGTTAAATTCTAATATCCACTGTGCCAGTGGCTTATCTAATTAGGCTTGCTCTGGTTTGTTTTCCTTTCATTAATAAAAGAAGACACTAAGGAAATTTCAAACCGGACGCTTTCACATCCTATTCACAATCCGGTCCAGCATTGACAGAATATAATTTGTAATCCGATTTGCATTGATAACTCGCATCAATGCACGGGCCAAAAGCCCACTTGGTTGCACACTATCTTAGTTATAAGCCATTCAAGACATGATGAAAAAGCCTTATGTTCCAACACAGCAGCCCTTTGCGTGTCTACTGCGATTGTCTAATGTGATTTTGTGGCTCATCATAGTTATCCCTTCAACTGAAAAGCTTCAATTACTTCAAGTTGCGTTTATGAAACCGTGTATAGGTCTCAGATTTTGCTGACGGCAAATTGTGCATCGTCAGCATGTCCTGTGAAAAAAACTTTACTAACAGGCATACTTCACCCGTTCACCTCAAATGCACAGATGACATAACCTGAAAACCACAGCTACACTTCATTCAGACAGACACGTTTTGAAGTGCTCTGTGAACAAGGTTAAATGCAAGGCACGCAAAACACAGGGAATCCGTTCGTAGCACAAACCTTGAAAAGCACCGATCCTCAAGATCGGTCAAAATCAAGGTGACCTCAATTAGCTGAGGCAGTAATAGGTTACAACCTAGGTTAAGATTGTTTTAGTTTTTAAAAGGCAAAGGAAGAGAAACTAGTAATCCAGACTACAAATGAAATGTCCTACAGTTAATTAGAAGTTACATTTCTTCAAGAACTTGCAAATAGATGTGAACATTGTCTTGTATACAAAGGTTCCTGTGTATGATTCATGCAGTAGTTTACAGTAGTCCAAGACAGTCCTACATGTCCTTGTTAACATACCGTATGTGCATTATAGGCAGCTATGTATTTTAACTGTTGGCCAGCAGGCATGTTCAAAAAAGACAGCAAGTAAAGTGTAAACCGGATATAGTAACCACGGTTATAGCGATCAACTGCTTATATATAAAAAAGATTGGTAGATAATCATTCCTATACAAATGTTTTTTTTTAATGCTCATAATAATCAAGTAGTGCATTTACAGTGTTCATTATGGATTCAATTTGACTATGGTAATTCTGCTTTTTTATTCCTCCAACTGCAACAGCTCTGAACGGAGGCATTAGATGTTCAGTGTCTGTCCATTCATTGTCTTAAACGTTATATCTCAGGAATACCTTGAGGACATTTCAAAATGTGGAACATCCACTTGGACTCAAGGATGAACTGATTAGAATTTGGTGGTCAAAGGTCAAGGTCACTGTGATCTCTCAAAATGTCATACATGTCAATAGAATGATAACATACATTGATTTATACATATACCTATATTACTGTGAGGCTGGACAGACATGGATGTAAACTCAAACAACAACAATGTGGTATTTCTAGTTTATTCCCATGGTAAAACGTCATGGCTAGTGATGGGAGACAGAAAATGAATGTGCATACTGCACGGGGAATGCACCTGTGGTTGAATCCACCCCTGTTAAGTAGATTGATAATGTCCAGGACATAATGCCCCTGAGCAGGCCGTTGGTGAGGGAAAAGGCATAAAAATTGGCAGTGAGCCTCGGAGAAGAAAACTAAGTTTCCCTAGGCTGGTTTGAGTGATTTAAAAAGAAGACTTTGCCGCTGAAGTGACCTTAAAACAATGTTGAACCTCAAACTCATTGTGCAAGTAACCTCATGCACATCTATCACAATCAAAACAGCTTGTAAATAGGTCGTCCGTGTGGCGAGGGGGTAAAGTACGTGCCCACCACCGTGGAGGCTAGGGTTTGTCTCCAACACAATTTCCATGTTCGCAGGTGGGGAAGCTATGAGGATTGTGTTCTTTGATGACGCACTAGCAACTCCGTCTCCTACAGGTTGGCTTGTTCAGTGAGGAGTGGAACTGGGAGGGATAGCGTGTTGCTCTGCACGCATAACGGCGTCCCTGCAAAGCTCTTCACTGTCAGGTGAGAGAAGCAGCTGTCGACTCCATGTGTATCTGAGCCAGGAGGCATGTGGTTACACCCTCCACAGAGCAACTGCTGGGGACAGCAGTGAGAGGGACCGTATAGTTCGTTGTTAAAAGGGGAATTGTGATAACAAATGGAGAGGAAACACACAAACAAAATAATAGTTTATAAATGTGTTCTCTAGATCAAATTCTGTCTGCATGACATATGCAAAAGCTACTAGTGCATCAAATGTATTTCGCAAACGTATTTACCAGCAACCCAATGCAAGACAGTGAAGTGAAGTCTACCAATACTAAAATCAAAACTAACAAAAGACAACGTCTTAAATTATTTTCATTCCAGACATGTAATATTGCAGAACGAGCATTCCAGATGTGAAAATAACATGTTTTGGATTATTTAGTTATGCATTGTAGGCTACCAAGTATGTGCGACAAGAAAGTCGGCAGCACTCTAACCTTAAGCATTTGATTAGGCTACATTTTGGTCAAGACCATCGCTGTGGTTGGAATTTGGAAAAGACTGGAAAATTACGCCTGGGTCAATTTTGGCTTAAGTTTCCCTTTAACAGTTAACATCTTGGCCTCAAATTCACAAAGAGTTTGTGCTTCTTTCAAAGTGTAAAAATAAGCCATGCTATTCACTAAGCTTTGCAGTGGCACTACAACGATGCCAAATTGCACAGGCAATAGAATAAATCCACTATGCGTCTGCCATGGTTGCATAATGCTAATTACACGTAAATGTGTGCTCAGACCACAGTTATTGAAACTAATGTTGCACAAGTAAGAGGTTTTAATGGTGGTATAAATTGCATGCTCAAAGAACAGTCAGACCATTTATTATTGTACTACTATCCGAAGATATTGTTTCAGTAGCTATTCCATTATTCAGCTGTACTATGCAATGGCATTGGCATGCAACTTCTATAGGCACTGTATGTGTGGACGATCCTTTCATTTACCATTTGCCTCGTTATAGTCTGTCTCAAAGCTAAAGTAACGCAATTTGCCCTTGCCGTTGATGACTGTGTGGTCTTTGCTGGCGCAGGCCAGGGCTCATCTTGCAGCTTGTTTGTGCTACAAGCCAATTTGCATACATTTCTTAGTGAATAAATTATCTGTGTTGTGCAAAACGTGTTTGTGAATTTGGTCCTCCTCAGCACTACAACTTTTTTCTGAGAGAGGGATTTCAAGACTAGGCTTGTGTTGCGGTTCAGAGAGCCTGTTAAGATGTCAAGGCTACAAAAGGATGGGTAAGACCAAAGACATTTAGTAGAGCACGGGTGACACACTCACAGATGCATCCTGTTACTAGATCTGTACCCATTTCTTGGGTTCTCTCTGACAGCCATCAGACAGAAACCACAGAGGGAAATGACTACGAGTTCCTGCTCAACATAATAGAAACTGTCCTACTCTGCAGATAAGTTACAAGGAGAGAGAAAATAGCTTACCATACACAATTTTGAGGCCTCTTTTATAAAACAACCATTCCACTACCCATGTTCTTAACTGAGGTAACTGACGATTCAGAGAATGAGAGAAACTTTTCTCCTACCTGGGCCGCCCGGCACACCTATTTTCCGTTACACTTTGAGGCAGCGGCCATGCTTTTCATTAAACTGAAAAACTGCTGACCATTGGTTGAATAAGATGAGACTTTAGGAAATCATCCCATGATTCACTGTGCACCCCTGAAAGCAGTCACACGAGTGACCCACTGACAGACGCCGCCCGGCTGTGGGATGTCCGGGCCGAGCCGTACCGCACATACTGATGAGCCTCCCTTGCCCTTGCCCACTGTCCTCCATCATACAGTATGACAGCAGCACTGTGAGCCAAGAGGTGTCAGTGATGAGAAGAGGGGTGACTGCGTCCACCAGTGCTTAGCTACTTAAACCCTAGATACTTAGTTGACCGGGGTTCCCCAGGGCCCTATACTTGGTTCGCTACCTTTTCCCTCTACACCTAATAGCGATCTACAAACTGAGCTTGTACATCGGCTATTTTCACTGAATGTTCACCCCAGATTAGTAATGCTAGTGTTCGCGGGGACGGAGTGCAGGCAGTCAGGATCGTACTTTGTGTTCTTAAGTGAAGATTCCAGCGAGAGTCACTTCCCACGATTAGATTGTAAAACACATGACAGACAACATAGAGACGTTTTTTTGTTTTTCTTCCGCCCCTCGTAAGATCATGACTACCACAGCATGTTTGTAATGTTACGCAACTCAAAGGGACACTGTCAATCACTGCTGTTTGTGTTAATGCCACTGACATGAGTGTCATTGTTGACAACGGGCATTCAAGGTTAGAATTAAGCAGGTGTGGCTTGCCACTTTCTGCTTGTATAGTCCCCATTAAACCTTCCTTGTGTAGGTGTCAAACATAGCTTTCAATCCCTTGAAAGCCATCAGCTTGGTATGCTATTGCTAAAACAGCCACTGAGCTCAACCATGGACTATGTCATATTATCCCCACTTCCTCATTTTTTATCCTGTTCTCTTTTTCAAAACATGTAATTATATTGTAACATTATGTATATAAAGCTGCATGCACTAAGTTAATACCAGGCTAGCTATTCACAGGTTAAACAAAGTTGCATTACTAGTGACATATAGGGCTATAGAGGTTGAGGACCATCTCTCCAGTGAAGCAGTTGGAGCATACAGGATATTTAGTAGTGCTGAGGTTTGGGTGGCTCAGTTTAGTATATATATACAATATATCCAAGAGAAAAGTCACCAAATACTGCTACACTAAAAGTAACAGTAATAAACTAAAACTAACTGTAGTGCAAAAAGAAGGCATTTGACCATTGTTGAATTGTATAGATCAGTGGTTCGGGGACTCTCAGGGTTCTTTTAGTCGGTTCTAAATTGACCCTTACACATCTGTAATTCTTGACAGTATACAAATGGAACCAAACGAACCCTAACGGGTCCATTTGGTTCAATGTGTATACTGTCAGAGTTAAGGGGGGGTCCTTGAAATCTTAAAAGTGTGAGAACCACTGGTTATATAGATCAATGAATGAAGTGTGGATCCCATTAATGGGGGCACAATGTGCCAGACATGTTACCACAAGCGGCAGGCTACATAGTAGTAGTACATACCCTCTGCAATCAGCTCCTCCACGGTGACCTGATACCGGCCCACGGCGAACACCTTCCCCAAGTAGCTGCTGACTCCTGAGCAGGACCCCGACCCGGACGCACCTCCTCCCAGTCCGCCACTTTCGGACTTTGGCATTCGCGAAAACTTCTTCATTATGCTTTACTCTCTTCTGAGCAACACACCAATCAAACCCTTGTGGGGAAATCAACTGAATGGCGTTGAAAGTTCTTTGAATCGTACCGGCGACGTTCTTCTCTCGACGTCCCCCTATCAACTGAGTGTTCTGTCCTCCTCCTGCATGCTCCGTTGTGGAGGCTCCTGGTTGAGAGGGTGGAGGAGCTACTCGACCGTCATGACCAGAACCAGTCTATCCCGTCGGCCTGTGAAGAGCTTCCAGATCACGTCCCACTCCCCCTCAGATCACGGTCCCACTCCCTCCCGATCACCTCACCGCCGGGGTAAGAATGACAGCAGCATCCAGTGAGACTCCCCAGGTGACCGCTTGTTTCTTTCCCCGATTTGCGTCGTGAAGCTCCGTCACTCCCTCTCAGTCACTCATGACACATCACGCTACTATAGCCGTCTTCCAGCTGCAGCTAGCATGCTGCTGCCGCTGCAGTCAAGTCAGTCAACAACAATGAAAGAAGAAGAAGAAGCCCCCAACAACAACGCTGTTGTCGGGCTGAGACGATGTCGGCACAAGAGGGCTTTGTGCTGGTGGTTAAACCCCTGGAAATAATAATGAACCCCAAACGGACAGCCGGGGGGGGGAAAGAAAATGCCTTTGTTTTGTTTGTTTTTATTATTATGATCCCCCCACGTATTCCTCTTCACCTCCACCACCTCCTCCTCGCCGCGGCGTTATTAGCCTGTTAGCTTCAGCTCGGCTAACAGTTTCAGTGGTGTCTCCTCCTCCGAAGGAACGAGAGCTCAGCGTTACGAGCGGCCGCCGTGCAACGCCACATGTAAGGCGGTTAACTCAAAGATAAGGCACAACGCGACCTGGGGGACCGAGAGGGAGAGACGAGAGAGAGCCCTGCTTTTTACTGCGAAAATTCACCCACATTCGGTCCTTTTTCTTTTTGTCGGCTCATTCCCCGCCGCCGCCGCCTCTCGTCCGTCTGCGGCTCATTATTATTATTGTGTTTTTTTTTTTCTTCGTTCAAGTTCACCGTTAAAACTCGGCAGAACTCTCGTGACTGTCTCTGTCTCCCTGGCCTGGCAGCAGCGCGAGCGAGAGGCAGCGTTGCCAGATGTTGCGAGAGAAATAAGCAACCAGGTGGGTCTAGAGGAAAACAAGCCCAAAAGAAGCAAAGTAGGGCACTAGGCCATTGATATGAGCACTTTAAACGTATACATAGGAAACCTATACAACATGTGGAATATTTGGAAGCTTTTTGAAACATTCTAACGATACAAATCTGGTTCGGCGCTCCCTGGCACAAAACATTTTCAGATGGGGGTTAGTTAGGGGGACGAATAAATATTAATTTGGGGGTCCATGACATGACTTAAAAGTATTTGAGAGCCACTGGTTAAAATGATTTAAAAATTGTGAAGCAAGCCCAAATAAGCAACTACACTTTAGAAACAAGCCCAAAAAACGCAACCCGCAAATACCAATATTTACAAGCAATTTTACAGAAAAATAAGCCAAAAGTCGCTTATAATAAGCAGACCTGGCAATTCTGAGAAGTGGGTGTTTTTTTTGTGTTATTAGCCAATCACGTTGACAACCTAACCCCAGCGCTGGTGGTTCCGCCCTCTCCGTTGTTCCAATTGGTGGAAGAGACGCTGTACTCGTTGCTGATTGGGTGGTGGCGGCGTCAGTCTATCGCGCGAGGAGGGGGTGTCGCTTGCCAAAAGTTAGTTTAGACTGGATGGGATCCAATTCACTTTAGTGAGTTGCAGATCCGGTTTAGAGCGGATACGGAAATGGTCAGCGTGTGTTCGTCTATTTGTACAGGGTAATTACCGGATACAGTAGGCGGGTTTAAACCGGATTCTGAGCAGTAGCAAATAGGAACCAGGTGCTGCGGCAAGCAAAAAAGGAACATATCTACAAGATCTACATCTAAGGTTACCTTGTAGATCTGTTCTTTTTTTTGCCAAAGCGACACCGTACTATGGAGCAGAGATTTTAGGCTTTAGGTTGAAGAAGGACTTAAAACAGTCGATCTAACACTAATACAAAAGGATAGTTATTGATCTATTATCTTGGTTGTTGAATACAATACCCATTACCCACCCACCCACCCCCCCCACACACACACTTTTGTCGTGCGCGTAATGAAGGGTTTATGATGGGTCTAGTATTTAGGGCATAGGTTACAGCTGTCTGTTCTGTGTGGGTGTCAAATAAACATGATTGATTGTAACTCCGCTTCGTTTTAATGGGATTTTCCCACTAGTCCAAAAAAGAATGTTCAGTGACAGTAGCCTATGAGTAATTAATGTGTCAAAGTTGTCAGGAATCAGGATATTAATTTTGAACAAAAAGCATCAGTGTGTAGGCTAGTCTGCAGCATGGAAAGTAACTAATTACATTTACTTAAAGGACGACTTCACCGCTTTTCAACCTATCTTCATATAATTGGTCCTCACTAATACTCATGATAAAATGGTACAATTTTTTTCTACTCGGTCTGTGTCTCAGAGGAGGGCTGTGGACAGTTCAGAGTCCCGTCTACCAGTGACATCATCAATGGGGAATCCAAGCTAATAGAAACTGCAGGCTTTCTATTCCTGAAGAGTTGCAATGCAATAAAAGAAGCCATTGTTCTCGTGTTAATAAAAATCTAAATAAAAAATGTGAAATCTTGTTGGAAAAAAAAATCATGCCTAACGATGATGTCACTGGTAGACGGGTTCTGGACTGTCCACAGCCCTCCTATGAGACACAGACCAAGTAGGAAAAAATTGTACTATTTTATCATGAGTATTAGTGAGGACCAATTATATGAAGATAGGTTGAAAAGCGGTGAAGTCGTCCTTTAAGTACTGTACTTGTTCAGTACAATTTTGAGGTATGTTTACTCTACTGGAGTATTCCCAGTTTTTATTCCTTGTACTTCTACTACATCTCGGATCCAAATATTGTACTTTCACTCCACTACATTTATTTGAAAACTTTAGTTACTAATTACTTAGTAGATTTCGAATAGAATATTTCGGCCATTTGAAAAAAGCTCACAATGCCTCGCAATGGATGCATTGTGAGCTTGTAGATCTGCTATTTTCAAAAGATTTGTATACATTCGAAAACTTGAAACTGGACATTCTGCATAATGAGTACTTTACTTTTGGTACTCTAAGTACATTTTGATGCCAATACTGTTGTACTTTTGATTGATTTTGAAAAATCTCTCAGCTCTGAACTCGATATGATCCGCATCTGGCTCTCTGACAACAAACTATCATTACACCTGGGTAAAACCAAATCCATTCTCTTTGGGTCTAGTGTTAACCTTAACAAGGCTGAGAGCTTCACAATCAAAGCGGATGACGATGTTATCACAAGAAAGGAGGAAATTACCTACCTGGGTTCCATCTTGGAGGCAAACCTCTCCGCTGATAAGATGGCAGAAAGAGTCATCAAAAAGGTCAATCAAAGAACACGTTTTCTGTACAGGATCAACTTTCTAGTCACTAGTCAGTAAGAATACCCTGAAGATTCTCGCAGGGGCCCTCATCCAAGGTTATTTCGACTATGCATGCTTCTCATGGTATCATAACACCACTAAGGCCTTAAAAACAAGGCTCCAGACATCCCAAAAAAAACTGTAAGGCTACTTCTTGGCCTCAATCATACACCCCTTCTAACCCCTGCTCACTTTGCTAGGGTTGGATGGCTCAGGGTTGAGGACAGAGTAGGCAACTTGCTATGGGCCTGGTCTACAAGATTCGACACAACATTTGGGATCCCCCTGTATTTGTCAAAATACTTCCAAAACGTAAATGAAGTCCATGATCATAACACCAGAGGCAGCTCCACTGATCGTGTTCAACCCAGATTTGGCACAAACAAGGGAATGAACTCTTTCTCATGCTATACAACAAAAATGTGGAATGCCTTACCCAAAGGAGTAAAGGAGTGTAAAACCCTACTCACTTTCAAAACTGCGCTAAAGAATCACCTTCAGGAGGCTGCAATTCCAAACTGTCCCATGGCAAAGTCTTAACCTACCCCCCCCCCCTCCCCTCCTCCTAAAACTGTCTATTGTACATACTTCTTGTTTTTCATACCAGTAACCTGTAAGCTGATTGTATGACGTTCTGCATAGTAGTGTATATTTGTATGTCTTCTTAAATGTCATCATGATTTGAGTGCACGGGGATCTCATTTGAAATAAGCCAAGTGCTTTTATGAGCGATCCAGTTTAGAGGACCTTGTATTGTGAATTGTACTTCCATGTACTGTTACCATGTATTTCTAAATAAAGTATTCAATCAATCAAAAGATGTTTGATTGATGTACTTTATTTAGTAAGACATGAGAAAAACAGTACATGGAAGTACAGATTCACCACCCACAATACAAGGTCCACTAAACTGGAAGGCTCATTAAGCACTAACTATAAACGTGTTTAAAATGAGATCCCCACGCACACAAATCGTGATGATCATGATGATTGTGTTTTAATCAAGTACATTTTGAATTCCAGACTCTTACTTGTAACAGAGTATTTCTATATTGCAGTGTTGATAATTTTACTTAATAAGTACAACATTTGAGTACTTTTCCCACCACTGGTAGTCTGGGGAGACACTATACATTGTTTCTTGATTATGCTGGCTGGCCAAATGCAATGTGCTCACTTTGCTCTCTACAGGAAAATACCCTTTTGAAAGACGAGGCGTTCGCTGGTAGCAACTGATCACAATGTTCACATTTAGGTCACACTGCCTGTAATATATGGAAAGCACATGGCAGAGACACAGATTACATAAGAGATGAGGAGCAGAGAGAGTCACATGACTCCAAACTCTGTGTCTGGACACATCCTGTTCCTCCTCTTTGCCCCACAGGAGGGTCTCTGTTGACACACTTATTGTTCTCTGATTTCTGAAGCGAATGATGCCACCTGCTGGTGACTTTTGTCCTAAAGCAGTGGTTCTCAGCCTTTTTTTTATTTCAGGGACCCCCAATTTGGTATGCTATATAGGCCACAGACTCCCATTTGGTACCCCTTTTTCTCTACAATTTACAATTTAGGCATTTACAGACGCTCTCTTAATCCAGAGCGATTTACAATAAAGCAAGGACAACACAAGGTAATACATCAAATGCATACTGTAAAACCCTCAGTGTCCCCAGGGGCCAGAGCCTAGCCTACTTTAACAACCAATGTCCTAATCTAAAGGATATACAGTAAGCTGTGGGGTCTGGGGAAAGTGGGAAACCCAGGGGGTCCTTGAGGGGGTTCCCAGATTTCCCCCAGCTAAACGATTCATGGTTAATCTTCACCATTAATGCATTTATAAGTACATTTAACTAGAGAATGTTCATTGATTGATTTGTCCTAAACCATGATGCACTTATAATGGCATGGAAATGACATAGTATGTATGTCATTCCATCTGCTGCTATATTCACTGCCTGCTATTTTTACCACACACTGTATAGCTAGGCTATCATGCACCTTATGTACGGTATATATTTCACATGTTGATATCTGATCTGTGTTTCAGTTTTTTTCCTTCTCTATCTCTTTCTACTTTCTTGAAACTGCAAATGACAGTGCTTGTACGACAGAATTTTGGCCACTTCTTTACGCCCATAAACATGCAATGTTATGTGACAATAAAGTTGAGTTGAATTGAGTTTCACTGTTATCTCTATTACCTACAGTACAGTGACTGCCAGTAAAGGAATTCTGGGCCAACAACTCATGTCTAACAGTAAAAACATTCCCATTGCATAAAAAAAATACATCTTATCAAATTGGGGGTCCTTGAAATTGAAAAGGTTGAGAATAGGCTATGTAGTGGTCTACTTTTGAACATAATTCCTTCCACGCAAATTCTTTGCGAGGAAGAATAAAACAAAAAATCAGATTTTGTCCAGAATACTAAAATCACAGTTTCCTTTCTGTTCCGTTCTCGTCTCTATAGAGCTGCTCAGACTTTATGGGGGTTCTGACCGCATAAACTGTCTCTAGCAGTGTGTTAAGTCCTGGGTGTGCTAAATGGGACGTCTCCTGTGGCCCTGGTATTCCCTTCAAATTATGTCACTACTATTTATCACACTCCACACGCAAGCACACGCACGCACGCACGCACGCACGCACGCACGCACGCACGCACGCACGCACGCACGCACGCACGCACGCACGCACGCACGCACGCACGCACGCACGCACGCACGCACACACACACACACACACACACACACACACACACAGTGGGTCTGCAGATAAAGATGCAGTTTGGCAGCCTCTGCTGTCCTCATTTCCTCATTTTCGCAGTGAAGAGGCAGGGCAGCGGAGTGAAGGGCTGGGTCATTACATGGTTTTAATGAGGAACTGGACTTTGCCTCCAGGGTCTCCTCCACCTCAATAGGAAGTGAGTGACTGATTGGCCCTGGTTTTACCATCAGCAGTGGCTCAGCACGCAGAGCCACTCAATCTCCCCTGCTGCCTAGTAGTGAGTATAGCTCAGCTTGTGATCTGCTCTTTCTTTCTTTCTTTCTTTCTTTCTTTCTTTCTTTCTTGTTAAGCCACAGCCATAGGGGTTGTGTAATGATTTTTATATTTATATAGCACTTTTCCAGACATTGTCACATAGTGCTTTACAGTGCAGCATAAAAGAGCAACATGATAAGCGTTAGAGATAAACTACAACAAAAGATCAGTGAATAAAACACACAGTAGGCACAAAATGTAAAATAGACACATACAGATATAATCAATGAAACTGAAAATAAATGAGAAAATGACTTAGTATAGAGATAGGTTTTCAAAAGAGATTTAAAAGATGACACTGATTTTGCACCAGGTCAACAGGTAGGGCGTTCCAAAGCTTAGGGGCCCAGACTGCAAAAGCCCGGCCACCCTTCGTGATGAGCTGGGGTGTGGGAGTCTCCAGGAGGGCCTTATCTGAGGATCTGAGGCTGCGCACAGGCTTGGAAGGTTCCAGCATGTCAGAGATATAACTGGGAGCCTGTCCATTCACAGCTTTGAAAGTCATAACTCATAAGTAATATCTTAGCATAGTGTAGCATAGTGGTTCTATACATAGTGGTTCTATACATGCAACTAAATGCATTCATTAGGTGGTTTCAGAGAGTTACGAGGTTCTGTAAATGCACTGTGCAAACAATACATGATATTAAAAAGAAAATGCACTTTGAAATACTTAAGTATTTTAAAAGCAAGTACTCCTGTAGGTCACTTTAACTCAAGTAGAAATGTTATAATAACAGAATTAATGTATTATCAATAACTTTCACTTATATCTATATTTTATCAGGAGTATCTATACTTTGACTAACATGGAGTTGTGTACCCACCACTGCTTGCCCATTGGATATTGGACCCTGATTGTGTCAGGATGGAGGAGTGGAAAGCAGATATTCTCATAGCTCACCAGTGCCCTCTGCTGTTCAAAACTGATTATATAATCAGTGGCTCAGGCAAATGTGCAGATCACATACAGTAGAAACAGTCCTATCCACATGATGTGTAGATCACATACAAATGTAATATACTGTTTGAGTATGTGTAAATGGCAGTGGTGTAAAGTAACTAAGTGCATTTACTCAAGTAGCCTACTGAACTTCAGTACAATTTTGAGATATGTTTTACTTTCTTCAGTATTTCCAAATGTCAATACTTTTACTTCAACTCCACTACATCTCAGAGGAAAATATTGTACTTAAAACCACTCCAGTCTACTGACAAGGTCTATAAAACGCAGTTGCATTACTTTATAATCCATGCACCAACAGGACATTTGTTGTAGGCCTATGTTGTCATTGTAGGTCTATTTTATTGTATTTATTTATTTATGATTTTTTTATTATATATATATATATATATATATTTTTAAAATTATTATTATTATTATTATTATTATTATTTTTTTTTTTTTTTGGGGGGGGGGGGTACCATGTATTATTTTGTCAACACCAATCTGTCACTTGACCGGAAGTTAAGTGCTTATGTTCGTGTAACTTGACAACTGAGTTGATGGACATGCGCGAGACGTTGTCTCAGGGTTGCCATGTCTATTTTCAAATAACCGATGCAAATAGGTTTAAAGTGCCCATGCAGCCATAGATATATCTATGCATGCAGCCTTGTTTTCATAGACCTGGTTGCTTATTTCTCTCGCAATATCTGGCAACCTTGCGTCGTCGACCAGGAAGTGCCTTTGTTTTTTTCTGTTGCAGCAAACCATAGAGCAGCAAACACAGATGTCTGGGGTTACAGATCCTTTTCACAGGCTCTGATAAAACAAAATCTGTCTAGTATTATCAGCATAGTTTACAGCAATACATACAAAGCCAAGTCTTACTACTGTTGAAAAGAAAAAACTGAATACACTGTAAAAAATAATAATACAAAAAACGAATATGGCTGATATAGAAACATTGAGACTGTTTGTCAATGAACGTCTGACTACCGTGGCCGAGGACATATTAGCTGTGTTCGTCAGAACCATGGTACAGTACCAACAACACTTAGAGCTACAGCAGCAAACACAGCTGGATCTAATCAATGCTTCAATCAAAGCTCACGTTTCAGGTTTGTAACACTTAATAACATAATGCACTTAATGTCATAGGGCAGTGGTTCTCAACCAGGGGGGTCCCCACATGATGTATTTTTGTTTGGGGGGGGGGGGTCCCCAGATGACAGTTAAGTGACAATTTAAGGACTTTTAAGACCTTTTGACAGCCTCAAAAAATAATAAAGAAACGAAAAAAATACCAGTACTGCATCTACAAGCTCAACGCCTCGTAACGCGAGGTGTTGTGAGCTTGTAGATCTGCTATTTTCACAATATTTGTAATGCCTCAACTCCTACAATTCCATGCTAGTCAGGGTGGGGGGTTCTCAGTTCATGATTATTTTGGGGGGTCACGGCCTGAAAAGGTTGAGAACTGCTGCCATAGGGGTACGTTCTGTGAAAATAGCTGATATAAAAGCTCACAATGCGTGGCAGATGCGATCTGGGGAGGAGGTGGGTAAATAAAGCAGCAAGACACTGATATTACACAAGCAGCAGGAAAGCTAGTACTTAAGGGATAGTTCACCCCCAAAATGACCTTTTTTCTATCAAGTCACCCCATGGAGACTTGAATTCATGGATATTTTTTTGTTTTTGTTGTTATCAAATTATTGGCTTAGGAATGAGACAAAAACTAAACAATATCCATGAATTCAAGACTCCATGGAGGAAAAAAAGTAAATTTGTGGGTGAACTATCCCTTTAAGCCTTTATTTTGAAAGCAAAATGTATATTTTCTGTCGGAACTGTAGTTTAAGCTGGACTGACACCTGACAGGAAGAGGATACTGAACCACAATAACTAAGAACAATTCCCATTCCGGTTACCGACATTCAGTTAAAACTAGCCATGGTTCACATGACGCTTATACAAGCGTCATGGTGCCGAGTCCCCCTGGTCTAAAGTTGTGTTCGATTTTTTCACATTGCCATCTCTCACATAAACATAAACGTTCAGATTTCAAATATAAAGTGCTTACCACCGAGCCACGGATGTTACAAGGCGATGCGGACCGCGATGAGTACCCGTATCTCCCGTATTGTTCAATAAAAAGCATTTGAATCCCATCGCCGGCCATTTTCTTTTTTGTTTTATTTTTGTTTTGTAATGTATCAGAGTGCAATACACCTCCCAACCATTAGTGTCGCATGGTTGAAAGTATCGGAGACAATTTGGAGAAAATGGCCGGCGATGGGATTAAAATGCTTTTTATTGAACAATACGGGAGATGCGGGTACTCATCGCGGTCCGCATCGCCTTGTAACATCCGTGGCTCGGTGGTAAGCACTTTATATTTGAAATCTGAACGTTTATGTTTATGTGAGAGATGGCAATGTGAAAAAATCGAACACAACTTTAGACCAGGGGGACTCGGCACCATGACTGTCATGGTATGACAGTCATGTTTCAGGGCTAAGTTAAAACATACAATGGGCCTCATGCAGGAAGCAATATGAAGAGATTTTCTCTTATGTATGTCGTTCTTATCCAGGCTTTTTTTCTTATTGTGTTTATCTGGGATTTAGCAATATTTCCTTATTTTTGCTTTCCTCTTGGTTAAGAACAAAGAGTTGACGAAAGCTTTCTTACTGAGATGAGAGAAAATACCGTCCACAAATTGCATTTTTCCAATGCTAGAAAACATAAGTTTTCTAGCATTTTGAGAACAGAAAACTCATGGAAATCATTAAAGAAATGTATATTATATGTTTTAGATTAATTATAAAGATTGGATAAAATTCATGGGCTAAAAATACTATTGATCCATTGGTACAATTATAACTATAAAAATCGAGGCACAGTGGCGCAGTCGGTAGCGCTGTCGCCTCACAGCTAGAAGGTCCTGGGTTCGATTCCCGCCGGGGACGCTGTGGGCGTTGGGGGCGTGTCTTCTCCTCCGCGTCATCAGCGCCCATACCATAGGTGGGGTTGGCGAAAGGGCCTACTCTGTGTGGAGTTTGCATGTTCTCCCCGTGTCTCCTAGGGTAGTTAATACCCTCACAAAAACATGTAGTAATCCTGGTCACTATACTGCCTCCCCCTGGTCAGCCGGGGCGCCTGATGGAGGGGAAGGGAACTGGTTGGAATAACGTGTTCCTTCCACGCGCTACGTCCTACCAGGGAAACTCCCCCCTGTCAGGTGACAAGAAGGTCAGTTGGCTCTCATGCATTGAAGGAGGCATGAGCTCGGCCCTGGCCTCCCTAGGCTGGTGGGGGGAGTGTAGTGCCCAGGATCACTTAGCAAATTGGCACCGGGTGAAAAAAGGGTTCCAAAATCGAGGGATACAAATTTAAAAGATAACTATACAAATTTTGATAATATTGTGTACCGCCTGTTCTTTTTTTAAATTTCAGTTATGTGCCCTTCTACTAAAGCCAGAGTTATACGTCGGCACATGACATTGTAATGAGAATGCCCATTGAGAGAAGTTTCTGTATGAATAGATGTATTATTTTACATATTAAGTATCTAACAGGTTAGCATTTTTTTCAGTTTCTATTCCATTAGATCCTGTTTGTAAAGATGAGGTTTCTCCTGGACAGCAGGAGTGGAGCCCCAATCTGGTCCAGGAGAAACAAGAGTCTCCACAGATTAAAGAAGAACAGGAGTTACTTCAAAGACCAGAGGAGGCTGATGGGTCATCGTTGACATTACTAGCAGTGAAAACAGAGGATGATGAGCAAAACAGAGAGACAGAACTTCTAGCCAGCACCTCAGCTGAACACATGAAAACACAAGCTTATGTAGAGGACTGTGGAGCATCACAACCAACTAGTGACCAGCTCCTCTCCTCACACTGTTCTGACACAGAAGACAGTGATGTGTGGGAGGAGTTCAGGGAAGATCAGACAGCTGTAAACAAAATGAGATCACACATGACACAACATGTGGAAGGACAAAGATTGTGTATGAGCAATAACCTGTCCCAGGATCTGACATCAAAACAAACTCCCTTCATGATCAGTCCTGCCTTGGACACACCCTTTATGTGTAAAATCTGTGGCAAAATCTTTGGTAAAAAGTGCAGCTTGAAGGCACACATGATGACGCACACAGGGGAAAAACCCTTTGGCTGTACAGTTTGTGGCAAACTGTTTAATCACAGTGGAAGTCTGAATAGACATATGATAATACACACAGGGGAGAAAAGGTTTAGCTGTACAGTTTGTGGGAAAGGATTTGGTCTAAATTCAAATCTTAAAACTCACATGAGGTCTCATACAGGGGAGAAACCCTTTAGTTGTATCATTTGTGGCAAAGGCTTTGGTGTATATGCAAATCTGAAGAGACACATGAGGACTCATACAGGGGAAATGATTATGTAGATCTTTAAGGATGACGTCACCCATCTTCGTATAATTGGTCCTCACTAATGCTCATGATAATATGTCACCATTTTTGTCTACTCACTCTGTGTCGCACAGGAGGTCTGTGGACAGGGCACGCATACACACGCGCACAGCGCACGTGCATGTGTCCCCGACCCGTGAGCGTGCACGAAAATGTGCGGTTATTGCGCGGATATTGACCGTTTTTGGGCGTTTTTTTGTTACTTTATTTAGGTTTTAGGGTTAGGGTTGGGTTAGGGTTATGTTATTAAATTCTTATTTTTGCCTGATTTAACCAATGTTTTATCCAAAAATTAATTATAAAAGAAATGTAAAAAAAAAAAAATCCCCCATTTCTTTTTTTTTTGCAAAATCGATTGGGTGGGCCACGGCCCACCCAGGCCCACCCATGGCTGCGCCCCTGGGTAGGTGGGTTTCTGAACTGTCCACAGCCCTCCTCTGAGGCACAGACTGAGTAGACAAAAATGATGCATCATTATCATGAGCATTAGTGAGGACCAATGATATGAAGATAGGTTGAAAATGGGTGAAGTCGTCCTTTATGCACTACTTTGACAATTCATATGGGAGAATTCCTTACGTTGCAGTTTGTGGCAGAAGCTTTTGTCTATACTCACATCCACATAACCACATGAGAATCCATGCAGGTAGGGCCAGATGAATACAACATTTGGCCCTGGTATATGGAACATCTAAGTCTTTTTTCTATTGAAATACCATAGAGTCATCTTAGCGTCATACAATATAAGAACTGTGTTCCAAAAATAAAACAAATCAGCCTGGAGATTCTGTCAGGTATGTGACTCTGTGTTGTTTGAGTTACATTTGACAACGTCTGTGTTTTGAAAACATGTATTTATTTTCTTACTCTGGATAAATAAGTACTTTTTCACCGTCAGTTCTCAGTTGATGCTTCATGAGTAAAATTTCCGGGCTCATTTGTTTATTTTTGGAACATAGTTCTTGTATGCCACGATGCTATTGAGACCCTATGGTATTTTCAATGGAAAAAATAACTCTGTGACTCAGTGGGATATCGGCTTCTAGCGGCAGACATGTCAGACTTCAGTTCTCTATTGCTGGGCAATTAACTGAAAATATATCAAAGCAATATTTAGAATGAATAACCGACTTAATCTTGCTCATGTAGATTATTGAGTAATCGAGAACCGGTTTCTTTTCATATACATTTTATTACATTATATTTAGATTATAATAGATTTTTTATAATTGATTAATCAATTGGTCTGATTAACCACTTAATTTTAACCACTTAAGTATTATACTTGATTGTGGAGGCACACCATGTTTTGAAAATAGCTGATCTTCAAGCTTTTGCAATGCGCCACATTGTGAGCTTGTAGATCTGCTATTTTCACAATTAAAAAAAAATATAATTCATTAATCATAATTGGGGCAAAGTTAGTTTGCCCAGCCCTACCCTGGTATTAGGTTTTCTTTCCTAGGCCCTTTGAAGTTCCCATGCCCTACCATTTATGTGACACACACAGACTCACACATGTACGTGCACTTCATGTGATTATAGTTTAGATTTTCTTAGTAGTATTGATTTTTATTATTTTCAATTTCATTCAGTTTAATTTTCATCGATTCAGTAAAACACAAAGCAAACACATGAGAATGATTGCTGCAGTAGCCCAGTTATTTCTGTAGGTTTCATTATTATTATGTTTTTTATAAAATAGGCATGGCACCAGATTAAAAAAAACACCCAGAACTAGTGCAATTTTGACTTCTTGATGTTTTAGGAGGTTGTTATTGTCTTTAACAATTTGTGTGTATTAGTGTAGTGCAGTGGTTCCCAAAAACGTATTTGGCTCTCATTTGAAAAGATTTTGTCTCAGGAAGCCTCTTAAGAGAAGATTTTTGTTTAAACTTAAAAATGTAAGTTTACAAAATGTTTCAATGTTTCCAAATGTTTCCAAAATAGCAGATCTGTAAGCTCACAATGCGTCACATTGTGACATGTTGTGAGCAAACTGATTTGGCTGGGGACCCCCTGGAACCCCATCAAGGATACCTGGCGGTCCCCGGACCCCACTTTAAGAACCTGTATGCTTTAATTATTAGCCTACTTTGCTACTGATGTTACTGAATGCGATGCACTGCCATTCATGTTGAAAAGGTGTGGCAAGACATGCAAATTGTTATAAGCACACTAGCACAGGTACATTGTGAAATCGACATTGCTGTTTGCTTTCACAAAAATGACTGTTATAAGACTGTTGCTCACCTGGTAGAGTGTGTAATATCAAGGTGCAACCTCAGAATCTACAAACAGATGGTGTACTAGTCAATATTTCAACTAAATTATTCACATCTGTTTGGATTTTTATTTCAGTAAGTTTCTGATGCCGCATTTCTAGTTTTCATTTGGGTTTAAAGGGCAAGACCACTTTGGTAGAGGTTTGGGTTGTGTAGTTACCTTGAATGATGTTACATCATGGCAAAGTAACTACACAACCCTAACCTCTACCAAAGTGGTCTTAACCTTTAATTTCATCTAATTTCCTTATTTAATTTCAGTTTACAAATATATAAATATTATTTAATTTTAATAATGCTGGTCTATGCAGATGGTTTTATACCACACATTATGAATCTACTACAAACAGGATTGTTTTAGTTAAGTAACCTTGAATGATGTAACTCCAAAGGTGGGCAAGAAATCAAAATGTATTGCTCCATTGATTAGAAATTGATAATTCAAAATATGCTCCTCATTGACTTACATTGTACGGTAAAACAGCTCTCAAAGTCACTCTTTTAGCATGTAAACGAACGCAAACAAAGTTGATTCAGACAATATAGAACATCACCAAACCCAGTACTGTTTTTTTTTTAAATAAAAATGTCAACTTCCTGTTGATTTTGCCATTTTTAATAAGTAGAAAACCTGGATCCGGACCCGCGGATCCGGATCCAGATCTTCAAATAGTAAAATCAACAGGAAGTTAACATTTTTATTAAAAAAATCACACCCAGTGTGAAGTGGGCGGTGTGGTCATCACAGTGGTCATCATAGTGATGGAAGCTCACTTCCCAAAAAAAAAGATTTTTGGAAGTGCATAATCCTATTTATAGGCTTGAACAGGTTATTAATGTCATCATGTGTCTCGCTAGCCAATCACAGTGCTGAATAGAGTCAGCCAATAGAGTCAGCCAATCACAGTACAGCTAGGGGTCTACTAATGGGCCAATCACAGTGCAGGAAACTAGTGGGAAGGGGTGTCCAACCCCACTTATAGGGGCGGCTACACCGCCCAAAAAACAAACAGTACTGGGATTGGTGATGCTCTATATTGTCTGAATCAGCTATGTTTGGGTTCATTTATGGGCTAAAAGACTGACTTTGAGAGCTGTTTTACCGTACAATGTAAGTCAATGAGGAGCATATTTTTAATGATCAATTTCTAATCAATGGAGCAATTATTTTTGATTTCTTGCCCACCTTTGGAGTTACATCATGGCAAAGTAACTACACAACCTTCCACTCTACCAAAGTGGTCTTAACCTTTAAGTTCATCTAATTTCCTTATTTAATTTCAGTTTACAAATATATAAATATTATTTAATTTTAATAATGCTGGTCTATGCAGATGGTTTTATACCACACATTATGAATCTACTACAAACAGGATTGTTTTAGTTAAGTAGAAAGCAACCATTTCATCTGTATTTAGACAGCTTCAGGCTTAAACTTAACATTATGTTCATGATCATTTTAATGGCATTAAAGTCGGACACCCTCTCACATTAGAAGACTTAAGATTGTTCAAAGACTTATAGTCTCACATCAAGTCAAAGACTATAAGATTTCCCGTTATTCCTTTTGAGATTTTCGACCTGGAAATGAGAGAAACAGTTGGAGTATCAGAAGCAGTGCCTTTACTACACAGAATGTTTCACTCACTGTCACTGTCCATTTCAGTGATTGCTTTACATAGAATAAAAACAACAAAGAGTGAAATTCTTGCAAAATGCATTAATCTTATCTTTGTATATAACTATAGCACTATAGTAGTGCAACATAGGAGTACAATAATATTCAACCTGCACCATTCTCCTTTGATTATCTCTCCTGTCAATCACACAGACTAATTGGCATAACGATCCTAACCCTAGAAAGAAAGAGGCAAAATAATTGGCTACTCTAGATTTAGAAGAAAGTCTGTAATGGCCATGTAAAAGTTTTTTATTTAAAAAAGTACATCAAAACTGATATTTAGAACCAATATTAGTCTTGCTCATGTAGGTTAATCGAATTATCAAAAAGCAAGGTTTTATTTTCTTATATAGCAATACATAGACGCAAAAAGGTTAATAGATTTTTAAAATAAGATTCTACATCGATTAGTCTGATTAACCACTTAAGCCCTGTGTTATACTTCGTTGTACAATGGCAGTGTGCAAAAATAGCCAATCTACAAGCTCACAACCTTATCACAAGGTGTCATATTGCAATGCTTTGTAAGCTTTAGATCTGCTATTTTCAATACTCTTGTCAGCAAGCGATGGTCTCGCTTGCTGTCGCTGACAAGAATTGATTTGCAAACTAACTGTAAAGGAAACAGGGTTTATGGTCATTAGCATGTATTCCATCCAGGTGTGGAAGAAAAAATAGTGCATATTCAATGAGAAAATAATTGTATTTAACCACTATTTTATGGCATGTCATTTAGGTATTTTAGTAATTTTTTAACATGTTCCCCAAAACATTCCAGAAACGTTCACAAATGTTCAGAAAGTTTGAAACAAAAAATTTGCAGACAAAATTGGAACTGGAACAGTACAAATTGTAAGCTGATTATGGTCTTTGTTGGGTTCCCTCTCCTTATTGGATCTGAATATATTCTCTGTTTGCTAAAGAGCTGGAGAGATGGGGAGACTCCTGTTACTGGCTACACTCTAGCCTTCAGAATAAAGGATCAAGCTATATCAGATTATATCAGCACCAGTGAATGCAGTGAATCATCCTCCTTATCACCCACCCCCTCCCAAACCCGGTGGCAATGTAGAGCAGGGTTTCTCAGTGTGGGCGCCGCAGCATCCTGTGGCGGAATTATTTGATGTCAGTCATCTATGACATCAGTGCTATGACAATACTGTGACAGTACTGTGACATCGTGAATCTCTGTATTTGGAGATTCAGCCTATTCATGAAGTTTCAGCCTGTCCATGACTGCAAGGACAACTGCGCAAATTGGCGTTATTAACATATATAGGCAACCCTTTATGTTGTATGGAGGTCAGACCACACAAGACTGATGTCTATTTAAGGTCTGAGGATACCATTAGATGTCAAAATTGTCCGAGGACGAATAGCATACAGCAAATATATACAGCCAATGTGTAGAGACAAATAGATACAGTATATACTGTATAATAAAGAGATAAGAGCAAGGGAGGACATGGCGTCGAAAAGTGGCTGGCGTCAACAAGGTGCTCTGGCTTTTGCCAAGGTTCAGTGTCGCAACCACCCTGATGCTCAGCTGGTGGAGGACTACAGAGCAGGGGACATGATATGCACGCAGTGTGGCCTCGTGGTGTGTGACCGCGTAATCGACGTGGGCTCGGAGTGGCGGACCTTCACCAACGAGAAGGCCACCAAAGACCCGTCCAGAGTGGGATATCCCCAGAATCCACTTCTCAACGGGGGTGACCTAACCACCATAATCAGCAAGGGAACAGGCGCGGCCAGCTTCGACGAGTTTGGTAACTCCAAGTATCACAACCGTCGCAACATGAGCAGCTCAAACCGGGCCATGCTCAACGCCTTCAAAGAGATTACTACCATGGCAGACCGCATCCACCTGCCAACGAACATCATAGACAGAACAAATAATTTATTCAAACAGGTTTATGAGCAGAAGATCCTGAATGGGCGGAGTAATGATGCCATTACCTCAGCCTGCCTTTACATTGCCTGCAGACAGGAAGGAGTCCCCAGAACATTTAAAGAGATCTGTGCCGTCTCCCGAATCTCCAAGAAGGAGGTCGGACGGTGTTTCAAACTGATCGTCAAGGCACTGAAGACCAGCGTGGACCTCATCACCACGGGAGACTTCATGTCACGCTTCTGCACCAACCTGGGCCTGTCGAAGCAGGTGCAGATGGCCGCCACCTTCATCGCCAGAAAGGTTGTGGAGTTGGACTTGTTGCCTGGCAAGAGCCCCATCTCTATTGCTGCGGCCGCCATCTACATGGCCTCCCAGGCCTCGGCAGAGAGGAAGACCCAGATAGAGATTGGAGACGTTGTCGGTGTGGCAGATATCACAATCAAACAGTCCTACCAGCTCATTTACCCTCATGCCGCAAACCTCTTCCCTACGGGCTTCAGATTTGACACACTTGTGGACAAGCTGCCCCAACTGTGAAAATGCCAGTATGAGGCAAACTATCTAGATAAATAAAAGTGTCAAAGTGTTTGTTCAGTAACAGAGGTCTCCATGTCACTTTATTAAACAGAAAATGCACTTTCATGTCAGGATAGAGAAAACAGACAGGTTAAAAAAGGTACATTGAAAGTGATGAACACTGTTACTGAACAAATGCTCTATAGCAACGACTACAATCAGAATATAGTGCTTTTAACAAAACCCTTTTTGTTTTAACCATAGAATATCACTTACCCTACTTTAATACGTCATAGATATATGTCATAGATGACTGACGTCACAGGCTGGTCTGATATCCCAACTATGCCTTTCCCGTGTGGATCAAAGTTCCAAATGATAATTTGTTTTGTCTCATAACTTAGATGATCTGAAATATATATTATATTCTTAATCAAACATGGCCACATGAAGTCCAAGAGTCACATTGGAGCAATGATGTTCTCATCAAAGATCCACATGATTTGATTTTTTTTTCTTCACACATTGAGAGGCCTCTAAACGAGCCAACAGCAATTTCACTTCCTCGAAACGAGCCAAAAGCGATTTCACTTCCTCTAAACGAGCCAAAAGCGATTTCACACCCACCCAAAAGGGGTGCTACCAACGTAAATGTTGCAGAAACATGATTTGTGACCTTGTGTCCTGACAGCTGCACCCCATGACACAGTCCTGGATTGCGGATATCTGCTTTTATCTTAGAAGTCTGATCATCAAGCATTCACTGTTTTAACAGCTTATTGTGTGTTTTAACTGTTTTTTTTTATCTTGAAAAAAAAATCTTGAACAGAAAACACAACTTTAAAATGCACAAACATTGTGTTGCTCTGAAATTGTATTTGAATTAGAATACAGAGTAGTACACTGAGTGTAAGAAAAGCAAAACATCTTCACAGGATTTTACAATGTAAATTGAGATAAATATATGTATGGGTCTGACTGTGGCCTAATGAATACGAACTGGGGGTCTTTGACATTAAAAAGGTTGAGAATAACTGCTCTTATGGTAGAGAGGAGGCTCTCGGTTAAGGAATGAAAAGCCACCTCACTTGGCCACTTGGCTGCTTTAGCGCGATTGTCCTCCTAAGTTGCTGCTTAAGTTGGAAAATTATGATTTTAAATGGGGACAGTATCATCTATATATGATGGGGGTCTGTCTGATGGTGTTGATCTGAAAAGCAATAACCTTTATTGGATACTGGATATTGTGTGGTACTTGTTTCACTGAAGCCATGTTTGTTCAGTGATGCTGTGGCCTTATAGGCGTATTTTGTATTGTTTTGTTTTTTGAAGTACTGATTACTGGTACTGATCATAAAAAAAACTAAAAGATAGGTAGTAGTCAACAATATTCAATTTCTTACTGATATAAGCTGTGAACTGCTATGATCAGTGATCACTGATTAGCTTCAGCAGGTATAGGTTGAAATGGCAAACACTATACCCAAATGTATAAACAAAATTTAGCTTACAAAATGTGTAAACAATATAGAAATTCCAGTCACATGTAGGCGGATCATGTTTTGGACTACAATGACTGTTGTCTTGCAGGAATTATTCCCAGGGCCCAGTGTAAAATGATGTTTTAGGAATTGCCCTTGCAGCATATATTACACCCTCTCTTGGAGAACCAGTTAGGTGGGTTCAACACCCAGGGTTCAGTTTGCTGGGGCTATGTAGGGTAAATGCCATGCCTCTGCTGACTGAACATTTTTCATAAATATTCTGAACATTTCAAAAATAGTGGAAATAGCCGATACACCACCTTGGCTATTTTCGCAATTTGTGAAATGTATAAGTATAAAATTATTAAATATATGGTCTATTTTGGACATAGTTATGATTAGTATTTAAAAAGCCTAAAAGGCACATAGAAATGATTTATTCTGTTCCATGTTCAATGTCAAATCACAATTATTTGAATGACAGTTAATCGTCAAGTAAGGTGTCATGATCGTGACAGCCCTAAGCACCTTTACTGTCTTGTCTGGCAGTTTCAGCATGGAACGGGAAATATCTTTCTACATTGAGTTAGTCTTTGATAACCATTCATTATAAAAAATAAAATACTTAATTTCATTTAATTTTTTATTAGATTAGGGATAAAACAGAAAGCAACAATGTGAACACTTATAATATAAATAAATACAAGCAGAGTGCCGATATACTTACTAAATGGAATACAGATAAAGGAATAAATGCAAATCATTCAATAGCAAATACATGGATACAGTACATAAACTCAGCCTGCACAACATTTGAGTGGACCATTGAGAACTATTAGACTGTAGATTGTGTCACATTCCTCCACAGTGAAAGAAGAATCCAGAAATGAAGAAAGTGCTTGCCGAATTGAAGAGAATAGGGGCCTAGGATGAACAGCAGCAACACTATATCAACTAGAAAAAATGCTCCTCGGAGCACAGGTCTCCGCCAGGTCAGGTAGGTTATTGTGGGCCAGCAATGTTCGGAATTCGCCAATCAGGATGGAATATTAAGAGAAATCGGACAGATCAGTCTTGATCACTTGACTATAGAGATAATGTGTAGCCTACCAATTTGCGTGATGTTTGGACAACATTTGTGAGAATGATATAAAAGAAAATGTTTTGCAAAAATCGGCCACCTGGTGGCGCTATGATAGGGCAATGTTAAAAGGGTGGCATTTGTTCCTCAACGTAGTGCGAATGTGCGTGCAAAGTTTCACCGCAATTGGACGCTGCGTTCATGATTTGCGGCATTTTGTTCAAAACAAGCCACTCCTGCAAACTTTAGATGTCAATCTTAGCCAATCAGGATGGAATATGAAAAATCCGTCTTGATCACATGACTATAGAGATGATATATAATCGGTACACCTATAGAATTGTACCGATTTGTGTGAAATTTTGATACAATCTGAAGGAGTAATATCAAAAAAAGTTTTACACAAATCGGCCTCCTGATGGCGCTATAAAAGGCAGATGTGAAAAATGCAGGGCAAAGGTTTTTCCTTGGCCTCTAAGGAGTGCACATACGTTTTAAACAGATCGGTGCAGTTTTAGGTAAAAACATGAATCGGCCTGATATAGCACCACCTCACTGCTATAGCACCTGATTAGAAACATTTCAAGTGGCATTTATTCCTCGGCCTAGTGGGAATGTGAGTGCACAATTTCACGGAAATTGCATGCTGTGTTCATGATTTCAGTTATTTTGTTCAAAACAGAGCACGCCTGCAAACTTTCGAAGTCATTTTAGCCAATCAGGATGGAATATGAAAAATCTGAAAGACCCGTTTCGTTTAATGACTATAGAGATACTGTGTACCGATTTGCATGATGTTTGGACAAAATCTGTAGGAGTATTGTCAAAAAAATAGTTTTGCAAAAAGCGGCCTCCTGGTGGCGCTATAACAGACCTATGTGAAACATCTGGGGCAGAGGTTCTGAATTAGAATCCAGGGAGTGTGTGTGCACAGTTTCGCTGTGATCATGGCAACGGTGCCGGAGATTAGCTGTCCACAGACAGAATGACGGACGGACGGACGGACGGACGGACGGACGGACAGTGTGCAAAACATACTCTCTCGCCATGCCGAAACAATAATCTGTTTTCACATAATCCAAGTTTCTTGTATCCAGTCTGTGTCTGCAGTACTTCCAAACCACAGCATTCTCACTAAAACAGTCTCAGGCACGAACGAGGAGAGTGCCTGGGTGTGCACGTGGGGTTCAATAAGAGCCGAGTTCATATACACACACACACCTTGCCCAGGCGTGCTCCTCGTTTGTGCACGAGACGCGGTCGTTTATCCTGGAACAATAAAGTGACCAGTACTTTTAAACAGTCTTTGGTGAAACTGCTTTTAATGCATTTGCAGCTTCATATTGGTGTGAGCTACAAAGTCACCCCAAACTGGACTCTTATCAGCATTGAAAACAAAAACTGGACAAAGGACTACATGACCACATCTGTACCGTTATGTTTTATGTTTCTTTTGTGCTGCTATTTTGGCCAAGACTCCCTTGTAAAAGAGAATTTGAATCCCAATGGGACTATTCCTGGTAACATAAGGTGCGGTTAATTTTGGACCCTTATTCGCTTCAATCCATTGAGTATTTTCTTCGTTTTTGGATTCTTCAATCACCGTGAAGGTATGCAACACACACATTCTCCATGAATTCAAGGCTTCACATGATGAGTAGTTGATAGGAGAGGGAAAAAAAAGTTGTTTTGGGGGTTAATTATTCCTTTAATAGACCTTGCTGACACATGCTGGCATGTGCCAGAAACTCCATACAGTAGATGCTTTAGTTAATAACACTACATGCTAGAGGATGTCTGTCAGTCATCATCTCCTCCGCAAATCTTTAGCAGTGTCTTTTCATAATTTCCATGAGAATCGGACTGAAATGACAAGCAAATACACATTTTCTATCAACACATATGTTGGCATGCTGCTATTGAAATCAATCTTTCTAAAGGTGTATTGCAAGTACAGAATTAGTAGTTGGAAGATGAGGCACACTTGAGATGGTAGGAATAGAAAGTGTTAAGTTTGCTAGTAGTAGACGTAGGAAGTCTTCTTGGCTTTTGGACAGAGTTAGTCGTCTCCTCCACAGATGGCCGTCACACATTCCCCATGTTCGCCCGACAGGTCCGACTGGAGGACAGAGCAACACAACACTGTTTGCCAGGTAGGTGGTATCTTTTTTTCTCTCTTTTTTTTCATGAGAAGTGAAGATCCCCCACCCACCTGGGTCACTGCTAGTTGCAAAATGGCCACAGAATCCCAGCACCATACACCCACAGACATGATTAAATTAAAAGTTAGGATAAGTGAGATTATTCTTTTTTTTTATCAGAATATAGAGCTTTGACCTTTTACCCCACAAAAAAACAACTTAGTTTTAACCAAAAAAAGATCACTTTACCCTACTTTTAATTACAATTATCTTAGTGAGAGCCAATACTGTGTGTTGTGTAAAGAATAGACCACAATGCATAGCAGCAGTAGCAGTTTCAGGTTTAGGGACACAGTGTTTGGTAAAATAAATTAATGGTAAATGACCCATTTATATAGTGCCCCCACCGTTATCCGAAACGCTTTACACAGTGTATTACATTCACCCATTTACACACACATTCACTCAAACGGCAGAGGAAACCATGCAAGGAACCATCCTGCTCATTGGGAGCGGTTAGGGGTTCAGTGTCTTGCTCAAGGACAATTGACCAATGGTAGAACGTTAACATCTTGTTGACGGGTTCCTCACCTCAATGGCAGAATGCAGGGAGTATTCATAGAGCTTCTTAAACTCTGCTCTGATGTCCAGAAGGTCCAGCTCAGAACGACTCACCATGATCCAGTTTAGAGTGGCCTCGTCCGTTCCACAACCCTTAACATTGGATGGATATCAAGCAATACACATTTGATTGGATTTGGTATCCCAAACTGAAAAGGTATTTGTTTACTTAACAGTTGGAGAGACAGGGAGGCCTCAGTTCTCTAGTAATGGTTGCCATTAGAATATAGAGCTATTTAACTCTTATTTTCACAATAAATAAATACAATAAATAACTGGATAAAATAAATAACTAGCTCTATATTCAGATAGTATTTTCACTTTAATTGGTTAACAACTTTCACCTCCTTGCGGTTCAATTTTAATCTCAAATCACCAGAGAAGAAACATTACTGCTGTATATTTCTGCAAACCACTGACACCGTTGCATGTCAACATTGCAAGGCAGGCATATCTCAATGTTGCAGCCACAGGTTTAGGGTTCTCAGTTATGTGTACAAATCTAGAATTTAGTTGACATGGTCCACATCTAGACACCTTAGTTGACACAAAATGTTTTGGTACAGGGACCATGTTTTCTCTGGTGACCAGGCTGTCCATTGTACACTCTCAAGAGTTTTCTTTTTACACTGCAGGATATCATTTGAGTGTGTAATTCACCTTCAGGCTCTTTTGAAGACATTCAGCTAGGTAGGCTGGGACATTCTTCACACATTTCACTGAAGGAGAGACACCAGTTAGATTCATTATGTTTAAGAACAAGCATGAGGTCAAAATATCATTTGTTTTATATTGTATATACACAAGTGAAAAGTTAGCTAATTTGGTTTAAACCACAACGGAACATTATTGTATAAAATGGTTTCTGATAGGAGAGATAGTGGGTGTCCCAATAACCAGGTGGTTAGGGCGGAAATTGGGCAGGAAATTCCCATATCAGAGCATCGCTGATTTAATTCCCGGCTGGCCAGACATTTGCCGTTTGCCATCATTTCCCTACTCTCTTTCCTTTTTTCCTATCACTATCAAATAGAGGTTTAAAATGCTTAAAATATTGTTTTGATGTTGTCATTGTACGTCAAAAAATGATCAATAAACACATTATTTAAAATATAACTACTTAAATGTACAATATTTTGGAATGAAAGCCTTTAAATATTGATGGCTTTCCATCTCAACTGAGCTCCCCCTGCCATTCATTAATACACCACTACGGGGTGCTGCCGCACTGTTTATATACTTGCTACAGTACAAATGGCATAATACAGTACCAATAGCCACTAGCAGTTCTTCAAGATCTCCAGACATTTCCCCTTCGATGCTTTCTTGTAGGGTCTTGCCACTGATGTTCTTGTACTCCACAAGAGCTAGACATGGAATCAAAGCGTCAGTATACAGTGAGTGTTAAAGCAGCACTTGTCACTTTTTAAATTGATAAATTAAAATTTTGTCCAATCTGTATGGTAGAGTATGTTAATACAATATAACTTATACAATTGGGGTGGTTGTATTTTGTCTCCCTCCCTGCTCTTCTACTGAGACATTTAGATAGTGTCATGTCTCACCTATAGACACAGGATCTGACATGAATTTATCCCCTGAGCAAGCAGGCAGGCTCTATTAGCTCAATGGTAAAAATGTCAGGAAACCAGCTTCAAATCCGGGGAGAGGAAAGTTATACCGCAGCTCCAGGTTAACTCCAGGTGTCCAGCGTTAACTCGATGTATAAATGCAACCAAATATCCATTTGGTTCCATTTGTACACTCTCAGAGATCGATTAACTACACAATATTACTGAAAGCATATGGACTGAAATTAAAGTCTGCTGTACTTTGTCTTAGCTGAGGTATGCTTTTGTGGCACAGGATGTCAATGAACTTGGACTCGTCCGTGCCCCACTTCTTCTCCCCGGCATTGTACAGAGTCTACGGGAAGAAGAACATGAAATATTATTTTAAAAAATCTTTTGGATAGAGGCCATTATGTGTATTTGGAATGATGACACTACTCTCCATGGTCAAACAATGCCAGTGATTGGTAGTAGTTTGGCTCAGGTTTTTAATTTATATTTCTGGCATAGTGGCTCAGCCTGACTGACATGGTTCAGTTTTGCCTGTCAACTCTTGACAATCCAAAACATAAACATAATGTGTCAAGCAACATGTTGCCTGACCCATTTTACTGAAGTGTAAATTAGCCTTCACTTTGCTGTCTCGAAATGCCTGCAAAATTTGTTTTGGTTTTCGCAATAGAATACAGTATTTAACTGAAACCTGAAATATACACAAGGTAAAAATAGCTGATCTATAAGCTCTCAATGTGTCATGGTGCGACATGTTGGGAGATTGTATTAGTTATAAAAACAAGGAAAAGTTTGATTATTAATAACATGCCCAAAATATGTCTGCCAGGGTTAAAAACATGTTTCACAACCATGACAGAACACAGAGGAACGGTGGAGATCATAATACCTTGGCATCTTCTCGAGCCTTCTCCTTATCCACTGTGGTGCCCTCGTCCCTCTTACCCTGGAGATAAAACAAAGACACGAACCATTACATCAGTTATCACACTTTGTGGAACCTATTCAAAATCCCCACATTGAAACATAATCTATTTATATACTAGATTTAATTAATCAAATGTTTTACTGTTTTATATGTTATTCCATCAGCTCTCCAGTAACTAAGTTTAAGTGATACTGTATACAACATTCTGTTATATAGCTATACCTGGGCATGATAAAGTCAAAATATTACATCACCTAATTGGTAAACATAATTGTCATTATCACTGACACCGACAGGTGACTTATCAATGTCTGTGGTGCTCAGTAACAGGTGCTAAAAGTGTGGTTTTGAGGGATACATCAGACAGACATAGGCGACTTCATACAATGAAAGAGAAAAACATTTCCCTCATTCATGAAGCACAGGCAACAATTATAAACAATAAAATTAAATCCTGACCAGGTAGCTTTAGAACCAAAGGTTCATCATCACTTTAAGCCAGCCTTTTGACTTGGATTATAGAATTATCTCGCTGCAACTACAGCACTGATACAGTATCTTGCTGTACATTATTTTGTGTTTGAATGTTGAGTTTCTTCTCCTCCATACCTCAGCTAAAAGGAGAAGGGCTTTGCCATATTCTCCAGACACCTCCTTTCTCAGGTCATGGATCAACTTCGTCTCATTTTCTGTTGGGGTGATGGGAGGGGTATTTACACAAACGATTATATCAATCACAATCTGGGAATGTTTGAGAAGTAACAGGCAAATTAATGAATACTCAGTCGCATAACGGTGTTGCTTGTAGACAACAAATTGTCTGGTCGGCAAGTGCCAGCGCTGTGCAACGGAATATAAATTGAGTTTAAGACTTATGTCAATCTTTACCTTCCAAATAAGCATCGGAGAGAGCTGCTATCTGCTTGTTGGATCTTGACGCAAAGATTTCAATCAAGAAGCTGTCTTTCGTCCCAGCTCCCTGCGAACACATACTGAATATTTAGACTACTGATGCTCCGTCATATGCCTCCACTTTTGATATCCCCCCACTGGTCATAATTAAATACAGAATGCACACAATTCCTCGGAAAATTCTGACTGTCTGATATGTTTGCAATACATGTTAGACAATATCCCAATTTAATTGTTAAATGTGTCAAGACTAAATAGTGAAGAAATCAGATCTACAAGCTCACGTGTTGCGATGCAAAGCATCGTAAGCTTGTAGATCAGCTATTTTCACTATTTGTTGAACAAAGATGTAAACGGCTAATTCGTTTTATTAACAAATAGAACCCTGATTATATGCTTATTCATTCAAAAGGGCAGTAAACTAAGATGAGGACAGGTTTAACAAATATCAAATAAAGAGCATCACTCCACCCCAAAATTATCCAATATCTGAGTGACATCTGCGTTATATTGTGGATGGGAAAATGATTTAAGTCAAATGGATATAAAACATTGTAGAAAGGAATCTGAAGAGGCCGACCTTCATTGCTCGGGTGACTTCATGGCTGTCGTACGTGGCAGGAGGGGTGACCAGTGCCACCAGAATGTCCTCAAAGTCGCCGTGGGTGTCCCCTTTTATGTCCTCCACTAATGTCTGGTGGAAACACAGAGGGACAGCTTGTCATATACAGTACACACAAACACACACAAAATTACACTTAATTTGCAATTATGGGCAGCAGGTGATGTATACATAAACATAATTAACTAACTGGGCTATAAATCAACAAATATGCCTACAAAGTCAGTCAAACTTAATCAATGGACACAATGTTTTCAGTCTCACAGGAAGACACAATGAGAGAAAGGTTTCCTGAACCGAATGAAGGAGCAAAGGGCAAAGTCTTATCTGAAACTAAACGACTAAAGTGTCATTCTACCGCTTTCCTGGCAACGACAAAAAGAAGAGGAAATCGTTTTTTATTTATTTACATCTATATATAAATATATATATATATAAATAAATATAAAAAAATATATATTATAATGTTAATAATAATAATTAAATACAAATATAAATATATTAGCCTACTTTTTACTGTCTATGATATTAGCATTAAGACCATTATTAACCCTCAATGGTTCATTTCTGAAAAAGGAGGTTATTGTAAAAAGATTTACGGGTTCCAACATGTTTGTTTACAATGAAGAGTGGACGGCGCTGGTGCCTTTTGGACCCGGACGTGACGTCGGACTACAAAATGACGTCAGACTTAAGAACCGAATAGAGCTTACTCTGCCTGTGGCCTTCAGGTAGCCTTCGCAGATAACTTGTCTCTGAGCACTGGTCCTGCGGGTCAAAATATCAATCACGACCTTCTCCTTGGTTCCTGCAAATGACAACAGAAAAGGTTTTTCCTGAGGTACAGCAAAAATAAATAATGCTGCATAAATACAGAATGTAAAGAGTCTGCAGTTTTTTATGAAATGTGGCACAAATAAAAGGCACTTTTAACTCAGTCAAGAGTAGTTTGACTGTTAAAGCTGCAAAATGCATAATTTTTATGTCCTACCTGGGAGTCTCGTGGGAGACCACATTTCTATCACTCTTTCAAGAGGGAATGCCCTCTTGACCAGGGGAGATATTGCACTTTCAGACAGTACTATTTGTCAACCAGTAGGTGTCCTATCAGACACCAGTGTCTAATTGTCTCAAAGGTAGGGAGACCACTTCCAACCAATGCAGATGTACTAGTTATAGTTGTATTAACATACGTTTTAGTCAATCAAAGATTGCAGCTTTAACAGCATAACAAAAGAACAAAGGCTGGATTTTCATGAAATGTGTTGGGAATGCAGTAGTAGTAGCAGTATAAAACTCTTGCACTGTACCAAGTCCTTCAATAGCCTTTCTTAGAGCCACAACATCATCCCCTGCATCAAAGTCTGCTTTGGGTTTAACGGTGCCTCTCTCTCCACTCTGCACAGGGAAAAACAAAAGCAGATGAGTTCATATCCTGCAACAAACAGGACTAATCACAATGAAGGGGTTGTAACTTGTAACTGAGGGTTGGATTTGCTTGGATTTGCTTGGATTTGCTTCTGTATTGTTTTGTTGTACGTACAATATATAATAGGGCTTAGGTCCCCCTCCACCTCGTTAAATCTTTTGCATAAATCGAACCATATTATGGGTGGACCTACCGATGCTGTGTAGGAGTCAGGAGAATTCACCAGACTGTCCAAATCATCCTATTGGAGGGAAAGAATAGAAAACCATTTGAGCCACAATAGATAAGATGTGGATAACATTTCATACAGTGACAGATATTAATTTAAGCCCAGTAGAAGGAATAATAATTAGTAACAATTATGTAGTATTCATTTCACACAGCTCAGCATTTCTAATGCCATAATAAAGAGAAACCCCAATTGTGTATGTACAATATAAATAGTCCAGAGATTGTTTCAAAACAACACACAGCATCTTACCCATAGAGTTGCCATTATTTGCAACCGGAAATACTTGTGACTTGGAATAAGACTGTAAATAAAGAGAAAATAGAGTAATAATTGGTTGAACAGTTCTTTTTGCAGCAAACCTTTTCTAGGATAATAAAAAAAAAAAAAAAAAGCATGGCATTGGCAACAGAGCATGTTTTGGCTGCAAATAGTACAAGATGACTAAATAAAATTTATATCACAACTAAATCAAAATGGCCCAGATGCAGAAGAGGGGATAACTACAATTTGGTGTCCTAAGTGTATATCAGAGATTGTGACATTGTAAGTGTGAATAGAACTATTCCACGGCAGAGGTAAACAATGAGGAGAAATTAATCTGACAAGATGATTGTGGGTGATTTAAGCAGTATACCTGGCCTGAGTCAAACTAATTGGACTCAGAGCTAGGTGTATAAACCAATCTCCACAAACAGAGCCTCAGTAATGGCATGATGCTATCTTGTTTATTTCCTTGTGGCTATTAATTAAGGCAATGGCAAGCAGTTTGTCCAGTGTAACCGGCTTAATTGTAGGACAGACACAGCCAAGGCTTTGAGGTTATAAAGTTCTTTATCCTGTGAGCTATAGCTTGAGGAACCGAATAGAACAGGGCGCCACTTCTCCAATGAATTCAATGGACGATAGAATCACTGCTGCTTGCCATACTGTGGTACTAAAGTGTTACAGGGGACAACTGATGTGTGGGGAATTATCCTGTGTGCATCGACATTGCACAACAGGTGTGTAGTCTCACCTGGCTCTGAGTCCAATTAGTTTGACTCAGGTCAAGTGTGACTGCCTAAATCAGCCATCCTCCATCCCACAATGACCATCTTTACAAATTATTTTTTCCCCCAATTAATGAAAGATTTTTAAATGCTGATACAGATTATTATTATTATTTGTTTTATATTAGAAACTATTTACCCTTTATCTTATTGTACTTATTCTAATTCAAGAACCGTTGGCTGAGAATGAAATGATGTGCCGAGGTCATGTTGGTATCATCAGCAGAATGGTATATAGCAAGTAATATTGTGATGCAGCAGCTACATGTTTATGTGTACATGAACAGTGCATTTCTACATGATTGTTCAACAATCCACAGTGCTCTGGCTGTTTCCCTTCCTGGTCACATATTTGATAGCTTAGATTAGCTCCCGTCCTGACTGTCATGCTGAACACTTTCTATAACTGAGAATGTAGCCTACCAGACAATAGCATATGCTTCCTGTTTAATTCTAGCCTTTGTTGCATTCATTTTTCTAAGACATAACTTGTTTTAACTATGTCGTATGAACATACACAATACTAGCCAGATAAATGTTTACTGAAGGCAGAAATAATGTATTAATATTAAGAAAATCTTACCTGTTTGTTTGAACAGAGACACTTCCCCGTACAGACAGCTGAGCAGAACACCTGATGATGTCACCGTTCAGCCTGAACAAAAAACCTGGTTACTACCTGGCCACACCCACCCAGTCCTGGGTGTGCCAGCCTTGTGTAAGAGCCCATTCCCACTCTGCCTGAGGCAACCATGCACGCACGCACGCACACACACACACACACACACACACACACACACACACAGACCACACTACTACACTATTTAAACACATCCCACACACACAGGCACCTGATACTTTATATATGAATTGACAATAACACACACAAGCACGCACACACGCACGCACGCACGCACGCACGCACGCACGCACGCACGCACGCACGCACGCACGCACGCACGCACGCACGCACGCACGCACGCAGGCAGGCAGGCCGGCCGGCCGGCAGGCAGGCCGGCCGGCCGGCAGGCCGGCAGGCCGACAGACAGACAGACAGACAGACAGACAGACAGACCGACAGACAGACAGACAGACAGACATGTGCACACATATGTTTGTTTATTTTGATCTTGTTACTTTATTGTTATTCTTTGTGTTGTTGCTACAATGTGGACGAACCAAAATACATTTGGTGTAATGTACCTGTATATGGGATTTAATAAATCATGTATTGAATCTTATGACTTATGACTACTTGAGTAGCTTTCTAAAAGTGTACTGTATAGAAGTATATTTACTCTTTTTCTTAAAACAATCTGTTTGGTCGTTATTTATTCCAGGTTTGGGATATAGTAAGTTTTGGATTATGACTGTGTGATTAGAGATCAACTTGTACTGCAAAGCTGGTACACAGCAATTTGTGTTAAGGTGTTATGTTAATGTGATAATTTATCCATGTATAACTCTGAAAGTGTACAAATGTAACCAAATGGACCCTCGTGGGGATTAACACTGAGGATTTTACTGTGTCAAGTCATCAGAGGCAAATGCTGAATACTAAGTATGGTACACGATACTCAGATGCAAATGATAGGAACCTCTGGTCCGTGTTGGCCCCTCCTCCTCCTGCTCTGACATGACATTTCTCAACCTGCTCTAATGTTGAGTATGTGTGAGCCCCTGAGCTTACAACTCTATGCATTGCATCGCATTGCATGCTTATACCGTGGATTTCTACTACACTACACTATACCACTACACTATACTGTATACTATCTTAACATTCTTATATTATACCATTATATACTGCATACACATTATTGCTATACTATATTATATTATCATATACTATCTTACACTATTATACTATCTTACACTGTATCTCTTTCTGTCTCTCCTCTGTCTCTCCCTCTCTCTCTCTTCTTTCCCCAGACACGGTCGAGGCAGAAGGCCGCCACCCTAGAGCCTAGGGTCTGCCTGACGTTTCTTCCAGTTAAGAGGGAGTTTTTCGTTGCCACTGTCGCAAAATTGCTTGCTCAGGGTGGGATGTCGGGTCTCTTCTCTACATGTAAAGTGTCTTGAGACAACTTGTTGTGATTTGACACTTTAATAAAATTGAATTGAATTGAATTGAATTATACATTTGCTATTTTCACGCAGCTAAGTATAAACAGTTTGCACATTGTTCAAAATTGTCCTCTGCATTTATCCTAACTAGGAGCAGTGGGCAATACACCAAAGGAATGGGTACAAAAATAAATAAAAGGGGTTAGGCTTAAGGAACCTGGTAAACAGGCTACAACATTCTTACAATTTGTAAAATTCCCAGCATTGCCTCTGGAAATTTGACCAATAAATTAGCCCTACTAGCAGCCTGTAGCAGTGGTTAATTCCCAAACCTGTTTTGGCTTTAGTTTAGCTTATTTGAAAAGTAATAATATACACATACAGTTATGACCATTTGAGGATGAGACTCAATAAATCCCAGACTTGTTTCCATTGTGGTTCTCTTACATGACAAAATATGGCAGTCACAGTCACAGAGTGACAATCATGTACAATAAATTAAACAAAAGTTTCATGACAGGCTTGCTATCTCTCCTCCACAAACTTTTTTCATCCTGTGTAGTTCGTAATAGTGTGTTGCAAGTAAACCTTGCTTTTAGACCACACTGAGGGCATTTCATGTATATTATTGTGGACGTCAGCCAGAGGCAGTACAGTCACGACCAGACGTGTTGAAAGAGAGAGTTTTGGCACTCTTTAATCTCATTGCGACACCATCAGGTGGTTTATGTAAACCGTGTGTATTATCAACACACATTGAGGATTCAATGTCTTGAACTATGAAGTAGTGTTTGGAACTATTGGTTGCCTTATGGCCAGCATTACTTCCACACTCTTCTTGTTCTTGTTATCTCTGAACACACCAAAACAAATTCCAAATCAACTGTACATGTACTGTAAGTTGGTTTTGGCAATACATTACTTCATGATTAATATTCTTTGTCAAAAGGAAGTGTATCTCTCTCTCAATATCTATGGTCAGGGGTCACAGACTAGTGTATAGCCTAGTGCACAAAGTGAGCATTTTAATTTCCCACCGCATAATATTAATGTACAGGTGAGCCCGTATTTACAAGACTGCGAATTATTCCGGAACAAACAATGACTCAAATTAAACAATGAATTATAAATGATCCCACTAACAGCTCAGTTCCTGCAGCATACTGTCAAACAGGCCCATCTCCCTACGACAATTATGTATTACCTATTGCACTGTTCCCCAAACAGTGGGCTGGGACCCATGTTTGGGTCGCGGACCGTTGGGTCGTGAGGAAAATCTCCATCTCTCCATTTAAAATATATATTATTTAAAAAGATAATATATATATATATCAGAACTTTTCATCAATTAAAAACAATTCCAACATTTTTCAAAAGTATTTCATAAATAAAAAATAAAAAAATCAATAATTTCCATATAAAAAAATAAAAATTAAACATGTTTAAGAAGTCGTGAACATAGCAGATTTGAGTCTAATTTCTCTTTTAGGTCTTGAGCTAAAAAGTTTGGGAACCACTGATCTATCATATGTACTACCTACTTGGGAACGATACAAGTTGGGAATGCACAGCTGTTGTGATTATTATACAATGTATGCGTGCTGCTCTTTCCTCTACCTAACCTTTCTCTACCTAACTCCTCGTATGCAGTTTCAAATCACTGACATAATGAAAAAGTAATTGGCCTTCTTTATGTTAGGGGTGCAACCTGTCCTGGATGGAAGTGCAGAGGTGCAGTGCTTCTTAACCTTATTTCCTGTCCCCTTGTCACTCTAACGTTTCGTGCTTACAGCTAGCCTAGAAATGTTTGCAATGTTTGCAGAGGTAACAGTTGTCTGCAGGATTCGTGGATGTCTTATCTGGTCATCTACAAGCCTTCCTGTAAATCGGGGAGGCTATAGCGCCCCGTGCAGGAGGCCATTTACACCCGTGGTGAAAACCTGACGACGTTGCTCAATTTGGGTCTCTGGAAAGCCACAGCACATCCTCCCATCAGCACATCTGTCTGACAATCCAGGATGTGGCAAAGGGGCCCTGCCGATGTCTTCGCTTATCTCATCTGATGAACTTTTGCACTTCACTCACTTACACATATAGGCATAATGTATTATCTGTGTAATAGCTACGCCCATACGAGACCGCCTCGGTGGGCTGTCCAACACTAATTCTGTCAATGTATACATGTGACTGCTTGTCTTTCAATAAATTATGTTGACTTGGACGCTTGTTTGAGACTCAATGTGTTCCCGATCGATCACTCCTCTTCTATGCTGCTATAACTGAGACACCTTGTGTTTTCCTATGAACTTCTCTCATCCACATCATCTGACCAGACTTTGAATGACCTAGACTAGAGAATAAAATCATTACAACGGCCCACTCGGTTATGCATTATCCGTTGTATCCATTGTCAGACCCATTGTACCCGTCTGTCTGTCTGTCTATGTCCCTTTTATGCTCATACATGGAGATCTCTGCATCTGTCTGTACGTGTCCCTTTTATGGAGATCCCTGATGTTATCAGTATGCCATAGACAGTATGGGCATATACTGCCCATATATGGGCATATCAGTCGTATCGGTGGTTCTGGACAACCAGATCTCCATGCCTATATATGGACATACAGGAGTTTGAAGTTGCTCGGTCGGAGGGAGAGATACACTCACGCGTGCACACAGTGAGTTTGTGCATTTATTGTAGCATTATGCACACAATATTATATCAGACAAAATTATGTTTTTTATCAGACTGACTTTAGCAGAATAATATGTACACTTTACTACGCAATATGACCACAATATCATCATTTAGTGTGGTTCACTTTTAATCACAACACAATGCTCCCCTCCTGTATTTTGAGTGTTGTTTTTTTGTAGTTTAATAATAATTCTTCTCACACACACAAATAACATACCCTTATTTATTACTGGTGACGTGATGAGGAGGATGTGGTCAGGATGTGTGTGTGTGTGGGTGTGGGTATGTGTGTGAGTGTGTTCCTCACCTAGGCAATATTTGGGGACATAATTGTTTTATGTGTATCTGTAGTGTGTTTACAACGTCTACTTAATGTACTGTATGTATGTATTATGTGGAGCTCCAGGTGTGTATTAAAATTGACCTTGTACAGACCGTATACAGAGGCATATAGTTAAATGACCCAGATGTATGTATGTACTGTATGTATGTTGACAATGTATGTAGCAGGTCACATTCTACATGGAAGATTCAATCAAATATAACAACTCAAACACACTAGATCTGGAGACTAAGGTCATGACCCCACAAACAACCCACCAGGTATGTTTAGCAGTGCTGGCTGAGGCCCTGTCCACACGCCATTTTTTAAAACACAGCTTTTTATATGCATTCGAAGGGTTCGTCCACAAGCAAACAGATTTTTGTCCCCTGAAAATTAACTTTTTTGTAAACTCCGGCAAAGTGAAGACTTTTTAAAAACGCTGTATTTGCGTTGCCGTGTGGACAAAATAAACAGAGGTTTCTCACATTAGAAGCATGTGCAGTGGGAGTACAGTGGCCTACTACTACTAGCCTACATGTTGACTCCATAGCCTATTTACACTTAGGAGGTTCGGTTAAGATCGAATTGCATTCTGCATGAATAGGTAGTTGTTTAAATGTGTATGTGACCAATACAGCTAGCCTGTTTTCAAAGTTTAGTTTTTTATTTATTTATCAGATAAAACCCACCACCTAAAGCCACCTTTTACAAATACAAAGGAAGTTTATACAGCTTTATATTTTATAACATATATCCATTAATGAGATACAATATTTTAGGTTTTATCTGCCAAAGGCATAACATTGGTGATAGACATTGGTGAGGAAAAAAAGGCTAAAGTACTGGTTCTCAATGTCAGGTAAGGGGACCACAAGGGGTCCAGATTTGGTTCCATTTTGTACGCTCTCAGAGTTACATAAACACTGATGATCCCAGATATAAAAAGGATATCGTTGCTGTCCGGCAGAAACCAGCTCCAACTCCATTTTGACGCTTTTGCATTTTTTTCCATAAATCAGTGCTATTGATCGAACACCCTTTACGTCTGTGTGTTGATAAAATAAATATTGAACCAATGAAAAGTATTAAAAAGCGCTTTTGACAAAACCAGCTAACTCCATTGGATCCTCAAACTTTCTGCTAAACCAGCTAAGTCCACCAAAGGAGGGTGGAGTTAGCTGGTTTTGCTGACTCCAGCTCCACCCCCTTTTGACCTCCAACCTCATTGTGAGCTTGGAGGTCCATTTAGCTGTTCTTATCAATGAAGAACAAAACCTCCTAACTCCTGGAGTTAGCTGGTTCCTGCCGGACAGCAGAGATATGTCAAATGGGGGTCCTTGGTCTAATGCATATCAAACTCCTTGAAATGAAAAAGGTTGAGAGTCACAGGGCTAAAGGACCTTTTCATCTACAGTGTAAAGGGGACATGCAGGGTCTTCAAACAACCAGTCAGTAGAACGTCTTTAACAGTCAGATAATAACCTAAAGAGATTGAACAGTACGTATATCAGGCCTTAGGTAGTGTTCACACTATGGTCCTTTAAAAAAACGGTCCTTTAAAAAAAGGACCATGATGACCTGTTTTTTTTTGTGTACAGGGTAACCAATGACATCTTCCTGACCTGTAGGCCTACTACACACAACACATGTAGGAGATGGAAACACTTCATTTTACTCAATAATTGAATCTTTATTGAGGTAATTGTTTTTTATAAGATAAAGATTTAAAAAATCAAACATAACATTAAAGCATGAATGTAATTGTTTAACACTGCTGTCAGATGTCAACAGTGAACGTTACAGTCGTTAAGAAGCATTCAGGTCCATATGCTTTAGAAAACACACAATGGTCTTTGAATGGTTTGATGGATCCTATAGGCTCATCCATTATGGTTTAAATGGTTTGATTGATCCTATCAGCTCATCCATTATGGTTTGAATGGTTTGATGGATCCTATAGGCTCATCCATTATGATTTGAATGGTTTGATGGATCCTATTGGCTTATCCATTATGGTTTGATGGATCCTATAGGCTCATCCATTATGGTTTGAATGGTTTGATGGATCCTATAGGCTCATCCATTATGATTTGAATGGTTTGATGGATCCTATAGGCTCATCCATAATGGAGCAATACCAACTTTCACTTCAATGTCAATACAAGAAAAATAAACATAAATTAAGTTACATACTGTAGCACATTAAACAAGAGAGATAAGTAATAACATTGAAATAGGAGGGGAAAATGTTATATACACAAAGAGATCATAAATCAATCATCTAAAAACTATACATCTATATTTCTATACACCAAGGTTTACTGCTCATAACAAGCTTGTTTAAAAGAATATGGACATACAAAAATATGTAGGCTACTGATGTAAAAGTCAGGCAAAATAATGACATAAATGATAATGCTACCTTATTATTAGCAGATCCTCAAAATTACTATAAGCATATACAAGTCAGAAGTGAATAGTAAAAATCTCTATCCATCATATTTGAACAAAACTCCAAATTCTATTGTGCCAAGAGAAAACACAACCCAAACAGATCCATACAGAGATCAATAGTTATCTATCTCAGACTCTGATGATTCACTGTGACAATCTATGACCTGAATGACACATGTGCTGTATCTAATTATTGCAGTGATTCCCAACCTGTGGGCCTGGGCCCACTGGTGGGCCGTGGGGATATTACAAGTGGGCCTCCAAATAATTGACAAAACACTGAGATTGTATTGATAATATAACATTAAATAAAAATCAAGGTGTTTATTTAACTTTAAATGTGGATACCAATAAATAGGAACTTAAAGAACTACGTCAGAACACATTTGATTTACTGATCATTAAAATAAACCTTCAGCCATTCAGCTGCCGTGTGTGGTCAGATGGGTGGGCCGCAAACACTTTTGAGATTTTCAAGAGGGCCCTGAACCAAAAAAGGTTGAGAACCACTGATCTATTAACTAATTACTGATAGTTATAATAACTTGATGAAACATAATGAGGTTGGACAAATACAAGGTCTAATCTGATCTGATCTCCAAACACAGATCAGTGATGGTCTGTGGTCTCTTGTTCTCTGTAGGCGTCATTGTCTTCTGACTTGTATCCTCATGAATGTTTTCTCTGAGGACTTCTTCAGCTTCTTCCAAACCTCTCTTGATGTTTCTATTACATTGTACTTGTTCAGTGAAATGTTTAGACCTTTAGACTGAGGTGATGGAAAGTTATGTGATGGATGTGACATGAACTCATTAAGGCCAGTTTGTGCATTTAGCGAATGTCGACGTGTCGTGCTACAAGAGTTATGTCAAAACAACAAAGAATGTGTCGTAAATGACCTCCGCCGCGTACCTCTGGAAACATTTTTTTTTCAGATGCTTAATAAAATTTTGCATACTCTGATTGGTTGAGGATCAACAAGACTACATCCACTTGTGTTCACGTTCTGTGGCAACGCAGACAGTATGAATGCTCAAAACTCAGAACGTTGAGAGAAAAGTAGGCACTTGTCACACTGAGCTTATAAATTGGCCTTTAGAGATCCACCTCATACACAGTGGGTCTCCCGCCTCTTCCTGCCACTTCAGCACCTCCTTGTACATCCACCTCCTCATACAGGTGGTATTCTGTCTCTTCACTGGGTCCAGCTTCAGCACCTCCTTGTACATCCACCTCCTCATACAGGTGGTATTCTGTCTCTTCACTGGGTCCAGCTTCAGCACCTCCTTGCTGATCCACCTCCTCATACTGGTGGTATTCTGTCTCTTCACTGGGTCCAGCTTCAGCATCAGAACGAGCAACATTATAATAAACTATCTCAACGTTCTCCCGTCCTACATCATAGTAAACCTCCTCAATGTTCTGCGCTCCTTCACTGCACCTTCTGATGACCTGGAGAAACACAGCAGCACCCAGCTTTAATTTACTGGATCAGACGTAGCTCTCTTACATAAAGAAAAAACATTACATTGCAGTCCTATGTTGAATAAAGAAGTATAATTACCTTCCAGAGACGATAGAGGCCACCAGTTATCAGGATAAAAAGCAGCAGCACTGTGACTGTACTTTTGAGGATGTTAGATGTGAGATGAGAAGCTGTGAGAGAAATATATTAAATAATGTGAGAACATAAAACATCAAGTGAAGGACAGCTCAAATCAAAAAGTATATTTCATGGAATACGCTTAATATTTCTGAATTCATGTCATGTTTAAGTATGCTTGATTGAGTTTCATAGTGTGATTTGAAAAGACCATAATCCGGATTACCTGTGACAGTGAGAGAGAGGACCTCACTCTTAGAGGAGAAGTTATGGGAAAAAACATGTATGTGATAAACACAGCTTAAATTCCCGTGGTGGGTGTGGTTTGCTGCAGGAAACAGGAAGGTGGCAGAGTGATTGACAGCTGCCTGGGTGTGGTTTTGTGTTGTGTTGGATACAGTGAGGCTGTGTGTTGTATATGATACATTGAGGTTGTGTGTTGTATCCAGTGATGTTGTGTGTTGTGTTGGATTCAGTGAGGTTGTGTGATGTGTTGTATCCAGTGAGGTTGTGTGTTGTGTTGTATCCAGTGATGTTGTGTGTTGTGTTGGATACAGTGAGGTTGTGTGTTGTGTTGTATCCATTGATGTTGTGTTGGATCCAGTGATGTTGTGTGTTGTGTTGTATCCAGTGAGGTTGTGTGTTGTGTTTGATCCAGTGAGGTGTACTGCAGGAAACAGGAAGTCAGCGGAGTGATTGACAGCTGGCTGGGTGTAGGTGTGTGTTGTGTTGGATCCAGTGAAGGTGAGGTGGAAGAAGCCTCCTGGGTACTGTGGCTGGATGGAGCAGCTGACGCTGAAGCTGGAACCATTGAACACATGCAGCCCCTGCTGCTGGCTCTCAGAAACCCCGTTTATGGAGGGTACAAAGGTGATGATTGGCTTAAACAGCAGATCTGTAACAAGACAGGGGCAATTGGCAGACAGATGGACGGACGGGCGGGCGGTCGGTCGGACAGATGAGATAATGTAAATATGTAATTGTTGAAGTCCTTGTTTTACCTGAACAGATAACCTCCAGTCTGGCAGTGGAATTACCAGACGTCTTTGTTCCACACTCCCTCAGTGAAGACTCAGACCCAACACAATAACTTGAAATCCACCATACAGGTTCATGTGTAGAACTAGAAGTCCTTTCTCTTGAAACAGCAGAGCCGCAGTCTAGCTGTCTACACACTACAGATGATGACTGCAAGTTCCAGTCAGACCAACCATCCAATGGTCTCCACTGTCCCTGGTGTTTCATCTCCAGTATTCCAATACACTTACTAGTTCCTCCCACCAACCTGACATCGGCAGACTCTGTACAGAGACAAGAGAGTAAACAATAAAACATTATATTACTTTCATTATGAAATCATAATCCAAACCAAAAGTGCAGCAGGTATTTTACCTGAGCAGGTGAGTCCAACAGTCTTGTCAGGTGAGCTTGTGTTTCTAGTTGAGTTTGAAGTTCCACAGTCCAGGAGAACAGACTCATTGCCTTCACACTGGAACTCTTTGTCCCACATTGAAGTGTTAACTTCTCCATAGAGCGCCCCCTGGAGGACTGAAGGAGCCCCACAGCCAAGCTGTCTACAGACCACCTTTGCATCCTTCTGGTCAAAGTCACCTTCACACACTGAGACCCACGACTCATTAGATTTCACCTCCACTCTGCCTGAACACAAACTAGTCCCATTCATCAACCTCACAGACTCTGAAGAAAGAGAGAGAAGAGAGAGAGAGAGAGAGAGAGAGAGAGAGAGAGAGAGAGAGAGAGAGAGAGAGAGAGAGAGAGAGAGAGAGAGAGAGATATTTACATTTCAAGTCACACACATTTGCTGATAAAAAGACCAGAGACATCATGTGTCGTGTGCAAGATGAACGTTACAATGTATTACACATGTTACAGGTTCAGTGCTTCATAGTGTTTCATTCATTGTCTCATGGGTGTCTTTCCAGGTCCTAACCCCCCCCCCCCAGTTACACCAGTGCAGTGAGTGACTGGGTGACTGATTGAACAAGGGTTTACCCAATCAGCCATTCACTGCCTGTTGTATATGTTACAGGGAAATTGGCATTCCAGGGAAATTGAAAGGGGAGCGCTTGTTTTCACCGCCCCCCAGGCAATTCTGTAGAACCAACGCTAGAGGGCAATGCAAGCCAGACATGAGCCCCACACCACACACGTACGCATGCACACGCGCACAAACGAGCACACACACACACATGCACGCACACGCACGCACACACACACACCCGCGAACAGCCTTATTCCATGCAGTTGAAGCACAAGGGGGCGGGGCTGGCGGGCTATGTTAGTGCAGTGAGTGGCAGTTGGGGCAAACCATAGAGGGGCAAACGCAGTCCCCACAACATCATTTACGATTCTGTGCCTATCGGTACATAACTCGGACGGCGCTTAGTCGACTAGCAGACCATCGGACAGTCGGCGCGGGCGCGAGCGCCTCTCCTCTGCCTCAAGGTCTGCTGAGTCGGCGCGCCTCCGTCATGGTCCAAAACTATACTTTATCGGCAAAAAAAAGTAGTCCGCGGTTGTTTGAAAAAGTAATGTCCCAAGCGGGAGTCAAACCCAGACTCCCAGTGGTAGTGGATGGGGAGTCCAATGATTATCGAAGTGCGCCACTGAGGCCGATGCTTGCTTTTCCTGGTTGCTATGTTCTTGTTGTCGTTGTCGTCTTCGCATTAAAGCCCCGCCTCCCACCCCGCCCCGCGCCTAAAAACAAGCGCTCCCCTTTCAATTTCCCTGGAATGCCAATTTCCCTGTGACATATATACTATATAGGCCTGAGAAACCATGCTGCACTCTCAGTTGGTCACTGACAGCCAGAGTATGTGGTGCTCTCTCGTGTGTGCTCCAGTTATGTATTTGTCTCGAGATGTGATTGTGTGTTATCAGTCAAAATAGTAAACTTGTGGCTCTTTACCTGAGAGCGTGATTAGATTTTAGCTTCCAATGTAAGTTGTTCACTTCCTTTTGAAGTCATTCTTAGTTTAATTGACCTTTTTGTGTATATTTTAAGTTACCTATTGAAAAGTATCCCTGGTATATTTTTCAGAGCAATTTGACTCAATGGTTTTGTTGTTCCTTTTTTGGTTCTGTGGATGAAACCTTAATTTTTTAATGTAGTATTGGTTATAATTTCATCTTTCCCCCCGTTTTTTTAAATATATGTTACTAACCAATGGTGTTTTGGTCGTTGGACGGACACCACGGCGTGTGGCCAGTATTTTTTTATGCGCACAAGCATGTACGGTACGGTGCATGCACGTGCACGTCACCGCCGTACCGTACCGCCGGGGGAAAACCATTACCCCACTGGACGTAACACACATTAAACATAATTATTAGTAGGGCATAGTGCCCCATCAGGACATAATATGTTGCTTAATAATAAACCAGATGTGCTATTTGCACACGCACATCAAGTAATGGCTTCGATGGCTCAATTGATCAGGGCCAGGGTTTCCTATTACTGTAGTTGAAGTAGTACTTTGCTACCTGAACAGATCACCTCCAGTATGTACAAGGAAGTAGCAGACATCTTTTTTCCACAGTCAATCAGTGAAGACTCAGACCCAACACAGGCAGATGTAATCCTCCATGCAGGTTTATGTGTAGAACCAGAACTCCTTTCTGTTGAAACGGCCGAGCCACAGTCCAGCTGTCTACACACTACAGATGATGACTGCAAGTTCCAGTCAGACCAACCATCCACTGGTCTCCACTCTCCCTGGTGTTTCATCTCCAGTATACCAGTACAGTTACTGGTTCCTCCCACAACCCTGACATCATCAGACACTGAACAGAGACAAGAGAGTACACATACAAAAATAATAGAAAAAAAAACTGTATTATTGTCATTATAAAATGATGATCCAAATGAAAAGGTATAGTTTGTCTTTTACCTGAGCAAATTAGTCCAACAGTCTTGTCAGGTGAGCAGGTGTTTCTAGTTGAGTTTGAGGTATCACAGTCTAGGAGAGCAGACTCATTACCTTCACACTGGAACTCTTCGGTCCACATTGGAGCCTTTCCTTCTCCATAGAGCGCCCCCTGGAGGACTGAAGGAGCCCCACAGCCAAGCTGTCTACAGACCACCTTTGCATCCAGCTGGTCAAAGTCACCTTCACACACTGAGACCCACGACTCATTAGATTTCACCTCCACTCTGCCTGAACACAAACTAGTCCCATTCATCAACCTCACAGACTCTGAAGAAAGAGAGAAAGAAAGAGAGAGAGAGAGAGAGAGAGAGAGAGAGAGAGAGAGAGAGAGAGATTTTATTATTTTATTAATCCGAAAGAGAATATGCATTATGGATGTAAATGAAATCTTAACAAATCAGAGGCAAGTTTAGGACCACGATGGAAACAAGCCCCCAGGGCTTGTTATCCTTTTAACATTATTGTATAACTGTACCTCTGTACTTTTTGCAAACTCTTAATAAAGTATTCAATCAATCAAAAGTCATGTTATTGAAACCTTAAACACATACACAAAAAGACAAATAAAAATGTACCCATTCTAAAATAAATTAATACATAATGGAAATATATAATCAATAAATCAAGGCTCATAGCTCATGAGACTAAAAGCCTCCAATAGTCCCTGCACACACACATGCGCACGCACGCACGCACGCACGCACGCACGTGCACGCACAGATGAAATGAGAGACTGTAAAGACTGCTGTCATTGTGTTACCTGAACAGATCACTGTGGGTTTGCCTGTAATCAAACCTTTCCGTGTGATATGAGAAGTCTCCATTATGACACAGTCACTCAGTGAAGACTCAGACCCAACACAGTAAGGTGTAATCGTCCATACAGGTTCATGTGTAAAACCAGAACTCCTTTCTGTTGAAACAGCAGAGCCACAGTCCAGCTGTCTACACACTACAGATGATGACTTCAGGTTCCAGTGAAACCCACCATCCACTGGTCTCCACTCTCCCTGGTGTTTCATCTCCAGTATACCAGTACAGTTATTGGTTCCTCCCACCAACCTGACATCATCAACCACTGTAAAGAGGGAAGAGAGTAAACTTTACATTTTAACACTCTCATGACTGGGGTTTCACCATCCCATACGCTGCCTGACTTGCAGGTCAAAAAGACAGTTTTTTCCAGCTCTTCTATTGGCCACTGTCTCCCCTCTGTGCTCCAGACGAGCCAACACCTTCTCCCCCACACAGTGGGGGTTCCATTGTCTTTTAAATAGCTATTAACATTTCAACTGCACTCTGCTCAGTCAGTGAGCTCCAGTGTTGGGCAAGTTACTTTATTTTAGTAATATATTACTATTACTTATTACCTTCCTTTTAAAGTATAATACATTTCGTTACATATTACTGTCTGAGCAACAGAAATATATTAATATTACATATTACTTTTTAGTTACTATAAAAAAAAAGCTAAAATTGAACAAAAAACATTTAAATTATAAGATAGCATTATAAATTATTTTTCACTATTTAAAATACAATATTTCTTAATTATTAATAATTATAGCTTGTAGATTGGCTATTTTCACCATTTTAAATTGTTTTAAAATAATAATTAAAAAAAGAACATTTTACTGCATGCGTTGTGTCTGTCTGAGTGTGTGCCCTGATAAAACAGTGAGGCATGAAGCAGTATAGTGCAGTAGTATAGATAGCTCACAACGTGTCTTCATTGAAAGACGTGAAAAACAAGCCCAAAGTCGCTTATAATAAGCAGACATGGCAACAGCTCTCTCTCCGCTACACTATAAACATTCTGCACACTGCTTAGATGAAATACAGCATTTTGAGGTTAGATTTACGGGAACAACACAGTTATACTTTTTATTTCATTATTAGTAGCTATTGGCCTAAAGGAGAGAACAGAGAAGTCCCTTGGCCAGGCTGAAAGTAAAATCACCCATTAAACAGAACAATGACGATCGGCGGGCTAATGCGGGGGTCTCTGAGGTGTGAATGGCTCTTGCCTGGGGGAGAAAGGGTAAGACCGGTCGAAATAGCCGAAATATAGCGTCTGGGATGGTATATATGTCACAGGGAAATTGGCAGTCCAGGGAAATTGACAGGGGAGCGCTAGTTTTATAGGCGCGGGGCGGTGCTGCGAGGCGGGGCTTTGATGCGAGGACGACGACCACAACAACAATATAACAACCAGGAAGCTACGCTAGGGGAACGCTGAAAATAAAATGGATAATATGAGAGAAATACTCAAGTAAAGTACGAATACCTCAAAATTGTACTTGAGTAAATCTACTTTGTTACTTTACACCACTAGTACAAAGCTCAGTGGCGCACTTCGATAATCATTGGACTCCCCACCCACTACCACTGGGAGCCGGGGTTTGACTCCCACTCGGGACATTACTTTTTCAAACAACCGCGGACTACTTTTTTTTCGCTGATAAAGTATAGTTTTGGACCATGACGGAGGCGCGCCGACTTAGCAGACCTTGAGGCCGAGGAGTCGCGCCCGAGCGCCTCCAGGCGCGAGTGCCCGCGACGACCGGCCGATGGTCTGCTAGTCGACTTAAGCGCCGTCCGAGTTATGTACCGATAGGCACAGAATCGTAAATGATGTTGTGGGGACTGCGTTTGCCCCAAGTGCCACTCACTGCACTAACATAGCCCGCCAGGCCCGCCCCCTTGTGCTTCAACTGCATGGAATGAGGCTGTGTGTGTGTGTGTGTGTGTGTGTGTGTGTGTGTGTGTGTGTGTGTGTGTGCGTGCGCGCGCGCGTGCGTGTGTGCGTGCTCGTTTGTGCATGCGTGCTCGTTTGTCCGTGCGTGTGTGGTGTGGGGCTCATGTCTGGCTTGCATTGCCCTCTAGCGTTGATTCTACAGAATTGCCTGAGGGGCGGTGAAAACAAGCGTACCCCTTTCAATTTCCCTGGAATGCCAATTTCTCTGTAACATATATACTAATTTCATATTTATAATACGTTTCATTCTCAAAATTGGCCAGATTGACTGGTTAGACACGCGAGTGTTAAAGAGTAATATGACTTTTATTACAATAAAAAATTATCCCAAAGTGTAGCTTGTCTTTACCTGAACACAAGCATGTAAGTCCAACAGGTGAACAGCTTTTTCTAGTTGAGTTTGAGGTTCCACAGTCCAGGAGAACAGACTCATTGCCTTTACACTGGAACTCTTTGGCCCACATTATGTGCGGACCAAAAGTGTTCACTTCCCCATATAGCGCCCCCTGAAGGACTGAAGTAGATCCACAGCCAAGCTCCCTACAGACCACCTCTGCATCCTGCTGGTCAAAGTCACCATCACACACCGAGACCCACGACTGATTAGACTTCACCTCCACTCTGCCTGAACACAAACTAGTACCATTCACCAACCTCACAGACTCTGAAGAGAGAGAGAGAGAGAGAGAGAGAGAGAGAGAGAGAGAGAGAGAGAGAGAGAGAGAGTTAATTAGAAGAAAATTTAATTATTAGTGTCCCATATTGTGAATTATATCGTGAGAGAGGAATAATTATAATTTAAAAGATTATTTTAAACAACCAAAAGTAATAATTCATTAAAAAAATACTTTTTTTGGGGGGGGGGGGGGTCTGTACTTGGCCCTCTACTTTTCTCTCTCTGCACCAAATCTCTTGGCTCTGTCATCTCTGCTCACAAGCTCTCCTATCACTGTTATGCTGACTCAACTGCCCCCCACTCCTTTTCCCACCACCTCAAGCTCAATGCAGAAAAGACTGAGCTTATCTTCTGCCCAGGTAAGTCCTGCCCTGGCCTCTGATATTATCTTGGTCTTGTTCTCAAGTTTTTGTTCTGTTCATTTTTTTCTTCTCAACCTCCTATTTTATGTATTGTTTTACTTGGTTCAAATGCACAGAATAATATTTAGATTGCATGTCATTTAGACAGATGCTAGCTTAATTGTTTGGCTGGTATCTTTAGCTCCCTCTACATTTCTTTCTGCATTTGTGTTATTATTTACCTTGTTTATTAACTACAGTAACAGTTCATGCTTACTCTGCTTATTCCGATCTCACACTAAGTAAATTGCCCTGGATGATGTAATTGTGGACTGCCTATGAAGAGGAATGGTACATTTTAAATAGCATGTTGATGCATGTTGATGCTATCTACATACAAAATAAGTTTAATAAATACATTGAATACCCAAGTGGGTAATTAGATGATAGGCATCCATAATATTGTCACATTATGGGTATTCTAAAACATGTTTATTTATTTATATTTAAATGTTATTTCACTCGAGTAGTAGCATTATGTCTTTGCTTTGTCAATCTTTTGAGTTTTTGTCTTTTCTGCTCAGTATTTACTTTTATATTTTTGTTCTCCTATTTTCTTATACTTTATGATTTGTTTTGATTATGATTTCTTTTTTTAAATATACTAATTCATTGAAATTGTATGTAATGTAAATGGTGAGGTTCTCTTATAAGCCCTCATATATATATATATATATATATATATCGTCGGTGTCCAGGACGAACCAGGTAACCCCATTTTCAGCTTATTTTTTTTTCATAAATCAACGCTATTGAACACCCTTTACCTCTGTGTAAAAAAATAATGTTTGAACCAATGAAAAGTATTAAAAAGCGCCTCTGACAAAACCTAACAACTCCATTGGATCCTCAAACTGTCCGTCAATACCACGCAACTCCCTCCCTCTCCTCTGCAGCTGCCTTTGCATAACACAGGCAGAGCGCGCTGGCTGCGCAGTCAGAGAGGAGGAACACGGAGCAGCAGGGTTTTTCTCCCCATAGTCTGTTAACTGCCAGAGTATTTTCATAAAGTACTCCCCCATTGCCAGCAATTTTCGTGTTTTTTTATTTTTATATTTTGAAAATTTTCATGAAAATAATTTATCAGACTGTTTTTTAAAGACACAGCACAAATCCGCCACTAGAGAGCAGCACATGACAGCTTGATCATCTCCTTGGGTCACTGGCACCCTTCTTGAGAGATTAAACAGTGAAATGCATCAAAACGGATCAAGACGTTCTCTCAGATTGTCCGATCGGCCAAAATTACGATGTGATACACGACGGCGATGACTGATCGTCACCCAGACCATAGATTATAGAAGAGAACCTGTCCGTTCGTTTGTTATACCCTGTGAAAAACTGTGTGTTAACCTATTATGGACGAAAATGACCAGGGAAAAAGAATCAAAAACCGGAAACGGAACCCAGGTCATGAAACCGGATGCAGATGTGGGTGAAGTAAGTGGAACTCAAAAATAACATTGAATATTAAGCAGCATAGCGCAATCAGAGATTAAACAATGAACACGCATCCAACGCGTCTAACGCGTCGACGGCGGGGGTGGATTAAGTAGCAATTGACGCGTTTTCGAGTCAATGGCGTTTATAGAGTTAAAACTATGCAGTGTACCTGTTAATCAAACTTAGCACTGACGCTAATGTTATGAAAACAAGTAATTATATTTCAAAAATCTATGAAGTGACACTTATTATATAGGCCTACAATAATAAACAGGACTTTAAATATTACAATAACTTCTGCAAAGAGGTAGTAGAACTAGCGCAACAGAAATGCTATGAACTCCTTTCTTCTTGTCACATTGCTCTCCACATTAAACACTTCATAGATTTTAGAAATATAATTACTTGTTTTCATAACATTAGCGTTAGTGCTAAGTTTGATAAACAGGCACACTGCATAGTTTTAACAGACTACGGGGAGTTTGTTTATGTGCTGCTCCGTGTTCCTCCTCTCTGACTGCGCAGCCAGCGCGCTCTGCTGTGTTGTGCAAAGGCAGCATGAGACGAGAGGGGGAGTTGCGTGGTATTGACGGACAGTTTGAGGATCCAATGTAGTTGTTAGGTTTTGTCAGAGGCGCCTTTTAATACTTTTCATTGGTTCAAACATTTTTTTTACACAGACGTAAAGGGTGTTCAATAGCGTTGATTTATGAAAATAATAAATGATATGAAAATGGAGTTAGCTGGTTCGTCCTGGACACCGACGATATATTCTGTTGTGGAAATCAAATAAACCAAATCAAATGCATCAAATGATAAGACAACTTTTACATTATTGATGTAATTCTTATTTTCTTTTTTTTACCTGAACAGTTGACCTTCAGTGTGAGAGTGGAATCATAAGACTTTACTGGTCCACACTCCACCAGTGAAGACTCATAGCCAACACAGGAAGATGGAATCATCCATCCAGGTTTGGGTGTAGAACTAGAAGTAAATTCGGTTACAACAGCAGGGCCACAGTCCAGCTCTCTACACACTACATATGATGACATCCTGTTCCAGTCAAACCAAGCCAACACTGGTCTCCACTCTCCCTGGTGTTTCATCTCCAGTATACCAGTACACTTACTGGTTCCTCCCACCAGCCTGACATCTTCAGACTCTGTACAGAGAGTAATAAGCAGTAAAACATATTACTTTCATTACAAGACCTTGAAGAATACAATACATAATCAGGTTTAATTAGTTTACCTGTTGAGTTGTGAGTTGGTTTAACTTGGAGAGCTGAGGAGAACAATCATAAATAAATAAATGAGTCTCACTGTAACATATCTGTCTGTGTGTGTGTGTGTGTGTGTGTGTGTGTGTGTGTGTGTGTGTGTGTGTGTGTGTGTGTGTGTGTGTGTGTGTGTGTGTGCTTGCGTGCGTGCGTGCGTGCGCGTGCGTGTGTGTGTGTGTGTGTATTGGAGCTTGCGTGTGTGTAAATTAAAATAAAGTCAAGTAAAGCAAAGTAAAGTCATGACAGTCCTGGAGGTGTAGGCAGAAATGTTTTGTTGTTCTCGCATAGATTTTTGTTTTATTTTTCCAACACAATGTTAACCAATTTCGATAAAGACACTATATAAATGCACCATTTACCATTATAATACTTCACCTTAAGAGTCATTATAAAAACATTTTCTGTTATGACTATATGACTATTGTTATTTGTGCTTAGAGCAGTAATTATACTGTATTATGAGATTATAATGCATTAATACTTATACTCAACTCATTATGAAATGCTTCATACTGTGTTGTGATAAAGCATTTATCAGTGTTTTTAGAATACATAGAAGGATTAATTGTAAACAGTAATACTAAAGCATGACTACTGAGGTAATGTTTCAGTCTTTACTCACAACAGTCAGTGTGTTTGTCCCCACAGTCATCTACTGTGTCACATTTCCATGAGAATGGAATGCACGTGTCATTCTGACAAACAAACTGAAGGGGGAGACAGAGGATTATGTTTATAATCAGTAATGTATCAAAACCAGACATAAGACATAGGCCCCTATTAAATCAGAATCAGCTTTATTGTCACATCACAGGTTTACACGAGTAAGTAAAAAAGTTGGTGAAATTTGTTTTCGTTCATAGTTCCCATCGTATCGTTATTTCCATAGAAAAAAAGAAGGGGAGGGGGGGGGGGCAAGTGGGAAAGGAGATCAAACAAGAGAACAAAAAAACCCCAAAGAAGTTATCTTCTCTTAAGATAAGATATAAAGGTGCGTGAGCATAGCAGCAGATTTATACTGTGCATGATATACTTATGGACGTTAGTTAAGGTGCTAAGAAAAAACAAACAATAAAAAGACAAAAGTCAGTGCGTTGTGCAAGGGATTAAGGTGCAAAATGTCAGTGCGTGTCGACCGCATAATCCACATAAAGGTCTCTTAAATCCACGTCTTAGGCGGTAATTAAGTGATAACGCCACAATCTTATGCGCAATATTATGCAAGTTGCGCTGAATGCAAACACTTAAGGAATAAGGCTCGCCAGCATATTTTACGCATGGGGGAGTGTTCATATGTTAGTTAAGGGTGCAATGCGGTATGTGCTATTTTGCACCTTGACTTAAAAAGACTCACCGCATACCATTAAGACGTGGTCAGACCACGTCCAATGAAATAAAATTAAATAAAAGGCTGTAATAAAATTACAGCTGTTTTTAGCTTAGAAGTGTAGAGTGTTCTCTTCTCCTTTTTCTCTCATGCGCCTCTCTCCATGCGACCAGTGTTGCCATGTCTGCTTATTATAAGCGACTTTGAGCTTGTTTTTCTATGAAGACGTGTTCTGAGCTTGTAGATCGACTATTTTCAATATATATATGTTTATAGGTCATGTGGCCTATAGTCGCCACGTGACTATAGGCCAATACACCGTTTTGGGCTTGTTTTCATAAACCTGGCTGCTTATTTCTCTTGCTAAATATGGCAACACCAAAGGCACTGTGGTGCAGTCGGTAGCGCTGTCACCTCACAGCTAGAAGGTCCTGGGTTCGATTCCCGCCGGGGACGCTGTGGGCGCTGGGTGCATGTCTTCTCCTCCGCGTCATCAGCGCCCATACCCTAGGTGGGGTTGGCGAAAGCGCCTACTCCCCGTGTCTCCCAGGGTAGTTAATACCCTCACAAAAACATGTAGTAATCCTGGTCGCTATATCGCCTCTCCCATGACAGCCGGGGCGCCTGATGGAGGGGAAGGGAACTGGTTGGAATAACGTGTTCCTTCCACGCACTATGTCCTACCGGGGAAACTCCCCCCTGTCAGGTGATAAGAAGGTCAGTTGGCTCTCATGCATGAGCTCGGCCCTGGGCTCCCTAGGCTGGTGAGGGGAGTGTAGCGCCCAGGATCACTTAGATAATTGGCACCGGGTGAAAAAGGGTTACAAAAAAATAATAGTTTCCTTGCCTACCTATGTTGAATGCACTTATTGTAAGTCGATTTGGATAAAAGCGTCTGCTAAATGACTGTAATGTAATGTAATGCAACACTACTCTCCACACGTTGACTGTTACTTTCACAATAGCACTCTGATTGGATTGATTAAAGTAACGCCCAAACACACCCATGACTAATTCAGGGCCGTTTTACCGCATAGCACCTTGGTGCAGTGCGCAGATTACCGCATCCATAATAGCAAAATGGAGTTGGTCTTGGTCACTTCTCCACGTCTTAAATAAGGAATAAGACATGGCAGTACTTTTGACATAACACGTAAAATAGGGCCCATAAAGTCATACAGAGTAACACAAGTGAAGCCGAGGTGAATCACCTGGCTGGCAGTGCAGCTGGACGTGCACTGCTTGTTGTCAGCTGTGGTGTTGGTGGGACAGGCACACTTGTACCCCCCTCCAGGTGAGAGCAGACACAGGTTACTGCAGCCTCCATTGTTGGTCTGACATGGATGACCAGACACTGGAGGGTGGAGAAAACATGCACACATGTAATGAATATGAGAACACACACCTATATGTTACAACATTACATTATAAACCTTTTGTGCACATGAATGTGTCAAAGTGAAAAATAATAAGTCACACCTGTAGCAAAAATATCTGAGCTACAAGTTAACAACTCATCCCATCGCGATGCATTGTGAGTTAAAACCCCCAGGTTGTGTATATACAGTAGCACTTTTCAAAACAGGTCAAATGATACAATAATACACAATAAACTAGAAAACGTGCTCCTTGGAGCACAGGTCTCCGCCAGGTCAGGTAGGTTATTGTGGCCTCCTGGTGGCGCTATAATAGGCCAATGTGAAAAGGGTGCCATTTCTTCTTAGGCCTTGCAGGGCAATCGGACACTGCATTCATGATTTGAGGCATTTTGTTCGAAAAATGTGTTCTGCTAAATTAGACCTGCTGGTGGCTATAATATGCCAATGTTAAAAGGGTGGCATTGGTTCCTCAACATAGTGTGAATGTGCGTGCGAAGTTTGACTGCAATCCGACGGTGCGTTCATGATTTGCGGAATTTTGTTCAAAACAAGCCACTACTTCAAACTTTAGATGTCAATCTTAGCCAATCAGGATGGAATATGAAAAATCAAACACTGTCTTGATCACATGACTATAGAGATCATGTCTACCGATTTGCGTGACATTTGGATAAAATCAGAAGGAGTAATATAAAAAAAATTGTTTTACATTAGTCGGCCTCCTGGTGGCGCTATAAAAGGCAGATGTGAAAAATGCAGGGCAAAGGTTTTTCCTTGACCTCTAGGGAGTGCGCATACAAAGTTTGACACAGATCGGTGCAGTTATAGATAAAAACACCATGAGGCTGATTTGAAAATGTTCAAGAGACATTTCTTCCTCGGCATAGTGGAAATATGCGTGCAAAATAGGCTACAGTAGGTGGTACAGACCCTCAGGTTGTCTATAGGGGTGGTAGATGTGGATGTCAGATGGATTGATCAGGTTGCTGATGAGTCTGATCTTGTTGGTTCCCTGAGTCTTGTTGGCTCTGTAGATGGATCCGTTCTCCGTGTCTGTCCAGTAGATGTGATCCTCAAACAGAGTAATTTCCCATATGTTGTCCTGATTCACAACTACAGACGCACAAAACCAAATAGTCAGACATAATTCATAATAAAATGAATGAACAAAATATTATAACAAATATTATAACAAGAGTTAAAATGCATGAGTAAATAACCAGCTAAAACTGGCATCAATCTGGCTTTAGAGCTAATCATAGCACTACATCAGCTGTTACACTAGTTCTGGATCATTTAATTACTGGTTTTGACAAAAACAAACATGCTGCATGCTGTATTTTTATTGACCTTGCCAAAGCATTCGACACTGTACACCACTCCCTACTCTTAGATAGACTACTCATCTCAGGCTTTGATAAGGACACCTGCAGTTGATTTAAAAATTATCTGTGTGGCAGACGTCAATGTGTGAAGTTGGGAGGTGGGCAGTCTGGTTTCCTGCCGGTTAATCCGGCGTACCACAGGGATCCATTCTAGGCCCTGTCCTGTTCACTAGCTATATTAATGAAATTGTTTCCTCACTATGTGGCTGTCAAATCCATCTTTATGCTGACGACACAATTTTATACTGTACCGCTGACTCCCCTGTATTGGCCATCGAAAAATTAAAACTTTCCTTTAACTCGCTACAACACTCCTTTAACAGTCTTAAATTAACACTTAACGACAATAAAACAAAATTCATGGTCTTCTTCAAATCCAAACACATAGACCACTCCAATCTCTTTATCACCACCACCATTGGATCAACAATAGAAAAAGTCACAGAATACAAATATCTTGGTATATGGCTGGACGACAAACTTAATTTCAAACATCACATAGATAACCTCGTTGTAAAACTCAGTCAAAAGATTGGCTGCCTATATAGGAATACAACTAGTTTCCCCATGCTCTGTAGGAAAAGGATTATTGAAGCCACATTTCTATCTGTACTGGACTACGGAGATATAATACTGTCATGCAGCCGCCTCCACACTCAAGCCTCTGGACTCAGTTTACCACTCAGCCCTGAGATTTATTACTGGTGATAGCTACTACACCCATCACTGTGCCTTGTATGATAAGGTGGGCTGGTCGTCTCTGACTGAGAGACGCAATAGTCATTGGCATCTTTTTATTTATAAAGCCCTGTTTGGAAAATTACCACCTTATATCTCATCCATGCTACGTCCGAAATCTAATCACATTCTAACTCGCTCCAGCGATTGGCTAATCCTTCTGGTTCCTTTTGCCAGTTCGGAACTGGGAAAGGCTGCTTTCAGCTTTGGTGCACCTGAGTCTTGGAACCTCTTGCAACAAGAGCTTAAATTGAATACCCTAGTATCTATTGGCCATTTTAGGAATCTATATAATAACCGTGTATTACCTGTATGCAACTGTTTTAACTGATTTCTGTTAACATGCAATTGTTTTAACTGTTTGTGTCAACTTTATTGTTTTTTTCTTGTTGCTCTTATGTTATTTATATGTGTGTAATCTCGGCATAATTATAAATGAGGGTCTCCCTCAATGATCTCTCTGAGAATCTTAAATAAAGGTTGAATGAATGAAAAAGAGTAAACAATGCTCTCAAATCTTTCCTTGCCTTTTCTTACACTTACGTATTTTAACCAGATAAACTATTAAATATATGAAATGGAAAAAATGAAGGTGTGTGCGTGTGTGTGTGTGTGTGTGAGACCTGTGTGTCTGTTGGTTCCATCCAGGTTGGCAAACTCAATGTTTTTCCCGTTGCTCCAGTAGATGTGATCATTGATGTAGTCTAACGTCAGGCTCCCGGCCTCGGAGAACTTATCCTTCACGATGACTGTCCTGTTTGTGCCGTCCATCCCTATCCTCCCTATGTGGGGGTTATTGCCCACCTCTAACCAGTACAAGTATCTGTTAGGGAGACACTGTGTCTGGGTCACTATTCACAACTAATCACACATACAGTAACAGTACTGTACAGTATACTAGTGGACCTACAATATGATGAAGAGTTCATACCAGGGTTATTATAGTTCACTAACTAAAATGTATGATATAAAACTAGAATAAAAATAAAATAAAATAAAAAAATGTACTTGATTGGAATAAAACTAAAACTTACCATAAAAAACGTACTAAAACGATTAAGAAATTGTCCTTAGTTTTAATCTTTGTCAATAGCCAATATATTTCTTCACAAATTGTGAAAATAGCCAATCTTCAAGCTCACAATGTGTTGTGATGCGACACGTTGAGAGCTTGTAGATTGACTTGTAGATTGAATTGAGAAACAATTTCTGACATTTTTCTCACCCCTGACTATTCCATATTACAATAAACAACTAAAACTAATACAAACTAAACTAAAGCTAAGCATTTTCACAAATTAAAAACTAAACTAAACTTGCAAACCTGCTTACATTTTTTTTTAATTAACTGAAATTGAAAACAAAAAGTGAAAATTAATAATATGTAGCATACAGTATTATAATGGCATTAGACTGCTGCTTAAAGGGGTAGTTCACCCCCAAAATAACTTTTTTTCTATTGATTACTGACCATCTGGAGCCTTGAATTCATAGATATTTTTTTGTTTTTGTCACATTCCTAAGCCAATAATTTGATTATAATAAATGTGTCCCCATTGATTCCGGTAGGAGACACAAATGCATTTGTGTCTCCTACCGGAATCAATGGGGCTAAATTTATTATAATCAAATAATAAAGGAAGGAATGCGACAAAAACAAAAAAATATCCATGAATTCAAGGCTCCATGGGGTGAGTAATCAATAGAAAAAAAGTTATTTGGGGGGTGAACTACCCCTTTAAAGTGCCTCGATGCACAGTGCACGTCAAATGTTTGTCAGTGTTGGTGAACCACCTGCTCTGCTGTGCTGCAGAACCTCATGTACAAATAGAGTCATTTTAACTCTGACAAACACTGGACTGGGTTCAGATTTTACTCTAAACTGTGGTGGAACCATACATTGGCATGTAAGACTGTATGTAGCAGTAGTGGCTCAGAGCCTCTGCCTGATGATCTAAACCGCTAATATCTCCCCCAGGCTATGGATAGCTACCTTTAGTCTGGCGGTTAAGATGTTGGCTTTCCGCGTGGGAGACCCAGGTTCGATGCCCGGGGGTAACATGTGTATTCATGTATGATTTTATATGGACTCTGTGTGGCTTTGATTGTTTTTATATTTGTCTGTTATGTGCTATTGTTGCTATGGACCATGTGTCCTTAATACAATTGTTGTATTGATTGATTAAGCGATCAAGATGTAAATATACATTTATGAGTGGATTATGTGTCCAGATGCCTGTCAGACAGTCAGACAATGCTGCTCTGCAGGTCTAGGATGGAATAAACGGGCGCAGCCAAAGTCAACAACTGCTCTCTACCAGACGTGAGATCTCAGCGTACGTTAGGATGAATCCAACGTCAGGATATATTGATAAATGCCGAAAGGTGCGGTGATCTCGCCGTACGCCCATTATTTGGGCTGCACCGCGTTGATAAATGAGGGCCACTGTGTACCGATTTCCGTGATGTTTTTATACAAAAAAAATGTTTTGCAAAAATCGGCCTCCCGGTGGAGCTATAACAGACCATTCTGAAAAATGTGGGGCAGAGGTTCTGCTTTGACATCCAGGGAGTGTGTGTGCACAGTGACCGGGCCAACGGTGCCGGAGATTAGCTGCTCACAGACAGAAGGACATACGGATGGACGGACGGACGGACAGACAGGGGTGCAAAACACTCTCTCACCACGCCTTTCGGCCTGGCGGAGACATGGAGACATGGTGTAAAAAAAAAGCATTTTTTTCTTCTTTTTAACTTAGATCTGCAAGCGGAACAGAATATGATCTCATCAGTTTTATTGTTAGATGTAATTCAGTCTACTTGTATCCGTGGTGTTTCACAGGATGGTTGATAAATTCAATGTGAAGTTCATGATCTCACCACAGTGCTCTTACCCGTAGCGTACATCCAGAGCTATGGTCCATGGCTGGTCCAGGTCAGTGTTGACCAGGACTGTTGGGTACGACCCGTTTAGTTTGGACACCTCTATGGTGTGATGCTCCAGGTCAGACTCACACCAGTAGAGGTTTCCTCCCACCCAATCAACAGCCAGACCCATTGATGCGATGGTCGACTTGTTGTGGAGGACCTGTCAATGAACCATACATGCACTCTGAATATACTCACCATGCCTTCATTCTTAGATATGATAGTGTAGACTAGAGCAACTTTGTGTGTGTGTGTGTGTGTGTGTGTGTGTGTGTGTGTGTGTGTGTGTGTGTATGAATGTATGTACCGAATATGTACGTATTCATTCATTTATTTATTTATTTTACATTTAGAAATCAGCGACCTCTCCAGTCTGAGGCTCTGTCAATTATGGGAGTCCTGAGCATGTAAAAGTTTGTGAAAACCCAGAGAGACAGGAAACCAAGGACAGAAAGAGGAGAAAGATGTGAGACAAGACCAGGAGTCCGATTCAAACTCGCATCCTCACGGATCATGGAGCACACACACCACGACATCATTTGAACTGTTGACCCCCCCCAAAATAATCATATTTGATCTGGGGACCCCCCAAAATAATCATACAAGCTGTACGTTGTGAGCTTGTAGATCGGCTATTTTCAAAATGTCTACGTGCAAAGTTTCACGCGGATCGTTGCAGTTATAGTTAAAAACGCAAATTGGCCTGTTATAGCGCCACCATGAGGTTGATTAAAAAAATTTAAAGTGGCATTTCTTCCTCGGCCTAGTGGGAATGTGCGTGTGAAATTTCACGGAAATCGCAAGCTGCGTTCATGATTTGAGGCATTTTGTTCAAAACGGCCCATCCTGCAAACTTTGGAAGCCAACTTTAGCCAATCAGGATGGAATATGGAAAATTGGACAGATCCGTGTTGATCACATGACTATAGGGATACTGTGTACTGATTCGTGTGATGTTTTGATCAAATCTGTATAAGTGATATAAAAAAATGGGTTTTGCACAAATCGGCCTCCTGGTGGCGCTATAACAGGCCCATGTAAAATAAATCTGAATTGGCATCCAGGGAGTGTGTCTATTGAGGGGTGTATTGAGGGCACTGTCTCTTTGACTATCTTAAATACCAATCCCAGTGATATTTGCTTAACCCCTGTCCTCTCCCATGAGCCATCCTAAACTAGCAAAGTGTGTTGGAATTAGGTGGGTCATGGGCTTAAGGCAGAGAAGTAGTCGTATCAGTTTGTTTTGGGAGGTCTGGAGCTTAGTTTTTAGTGACAAAGAGATGTTGGAGAACCAAGAGGGGCAAATGGCATTGAATGAGGACTGCAGCTAGAGCCTTGAGAGCACTTTTGTTGACAAAAGAGGAAATCCTTACTTTAAAAATGTGCAGATACCCTGTATGCTAATATTGTATGTTGGTTTGTATACTGTTTAGTGAGAAAACAATGTTGCACATTATTAAGCTGATTAGCTTAACTGACCTGGACGTTACTGCCGTTGATGTGCATTGCACTGATTATGCTGCCCACGAGGTCTTCCTCTTGTGTCAGCTGCATGTCTATCCAGTAGATCATCTGCTGCTGATAGTCAAAGTCCAGAGCCATTGCTCTGAACTTGGTCAGAGCCATCGCTCTGAACCAGTACTGTCACAGCACAGCAGTTGTGTTAGTCTCAGACTATTCCAGCATGTCAAAAGCAGTGTGTGTAGAATATTGTATAGGATTACATAGGATGTGTTGTTATGTCTAATGGTTTTCACCTGTTTGAGCACTGTGGAGCTGGAGCCGTTCAAGTTGATCTTCATCAGGTTGCCGCTGTTGGCTAAGATGAGGAAGGGTTCCACTTCTGGACAAAGTAAGACATTACATTTGAGTTGGATTACCTTTAAAAATGCACAAACCCCAAAGCAAGACTATCTCATTCCAATTAACTCGTAGTGGGTAGTTTTTTTTGTGGGGGCTGTGATTTAATGGTGTCATCCCACATTTTGAAAAGGCAATCAGTCAGTCGGACGGACGGACGGACAGACAGACAGACAGACAGACAGACTTACCTGTTTTGTTGTGTGTTGGTTTAGCCTGGAGAGCTGAGGAGAAACATAAAAAACGAAATGAGCTTTACTTTAACAGCTGGTTGGTTGTAGCTGCGTTTTTTTTGTTGAAATACAGGAAAAGATGTCCTTTGTTGTCTCCGCCAGGCCGTAAGGCATGGCGAGAGAGTATGTTTTACCCCTTGTCCGTCCGTGTGTGTGTGTGTGTGTGTGTGTGTGTGTGTGTCCGTCCGTCCGTGTGTCCGTCTGTGAACAGCTAATCTCCCGCACCGTTGGCTTGATCGCAGCGAAACTTTGCACACACACTCCCTGGATGCCAATTCAGAACCTCTGCCCCAAATGTTTCACATGGGCCTGTTATAGCGCCACCAGGAGGCCGATTTGTGCAAAACATATATTTTGACAGTACTCCTTCAGATTTGATCCAAACATCACGCAAATCAGTACACAGTATCTCTATAGTCATGTGATCAACACGGATCTGTCCGATTTTCCATATTCCATCCTGATTGGTTAAGATTGCCTTCCAAAGTTTGCAGGATTGGTTTGTTTTAAACAAAATGCCTCAAATCATGAACACAGCATGCGATTTCCTTGAAATTTTGCACGCACATTCCCACTAGGCCGAGGAAGAAATGGCACCCTTTTCACATTGGCCAGTTATAGCGCCACCAGCAGGTCTAATTTAGCAACACACATTTTTGGAACAAAATGCCTCAAATCATCAATGCAAGGTCCGATTGCCGTGCAAGGCCTAAGAAGAAATGGCACCCCTTTCACATTGGCCTATTATAGCGCCACCAGGAGGCCACAATAACCTACCTAACCTGGCGGAGACCTGTGCTCCGAGGAGCACTTTTTCTAGTTTCTCTTCTTTTCTGCTATATATATTTGATATTCACAGGGCGGGAATGAGGAACTGTGATTTCTATCAGAGCACACATAAAACTAGAAAAAGTGCTCCTTGGAGCACAGGTCTCCGCCAGGTCAGGTACGTTATTGTGGCCTCCTGGTGGCGCTATAATAGGCCAATGTGAAAGGGGTGTCATTTCTTCTTAGGCTTTTCACGGCAATCAGACACTGCATTCATGATTTGAGGCTTTTGTTCCAAAAATGTGTTTTGCTAAAATTAGACCTGCTGGTGGCGCTATAACAGGCCAATGTGAAAAGGGTGCCATTTCTTCCTCGGCCTAGTGGGAATGTGCCTGTGAAATTTCACGGAAATCGCAAGCTGCGTTCATGATTTGAGGCATTTTGTTCAAAACGGACCAATCCTGCAAACTTTGGAAGCCAACCTTAGCCATTGAGGATGGAATATGGAAAATCGGACAGATCCGTGTTGATCACATGACTATAGAGATACTGTGTACCGATTTGCATGACGTTTGGATAAAATCTGTAGGAGTAAATGGGTTTTGCACAAATCGGCCTCCTGGTGGCGCTATAACAGGGCTATGTGAAAAAATTGGGGCAGAGGTTCTGAATTGTTATCCAGGGAGTGTGTGTGCACAGTTTCGGAGCGAGCGGGCCAACGGTGTCGGAGATTAGCTGTTCACAGACGGACACACACACACACACACACACACACACACACACACACACACACACACACACACACACACACACACGGACGGACGGTAAAACATACTCTCTCACCATGCCTTTCGGCCTGGCGGAGACAATAACAAATAGCTGACAAGCAATAGTTTGTTTTAAATTAACAGGTTGGTTGTCATTTTGCAATTTAGTCACACCTTCACCACTAACAAACTAATATAATTATCCTTCAACCTCAACTGGCTGTGGAACACCCCTGATTTGTTGTCCAAGTTGTCCAATAACATGAGAGAAGTTTTCAGAGGGGTCAAGTGGCCCTTAGAAAAGGACATTTGGGCTGCAGAGCTCCTTGTGAGAGCTAAGAGTGACTACAAAGTTAATTTATTTGATGTCATCCTAGATTGAACAAAACTCACAGAGGAAGACAATGAGTAAGAGGAAGATTCCATCCAGAGGGAATCACTGGCAGACATTTCATCCTAAAAGATGTATGACCTCTGACCCCAGTCCATAAAATAGTTCACCCTGTGTGTCCTATTGACCATTTCACCCACAGCCATGCACCCAAAACACCACTTGCACCTTGCAATCACACTATTTTAATCACAAAATGCTCCTCTCTAGTTGTGTATGTGATTCTTAGTCACCTTCTGTTTAATTAAATCTATCAAATGACTGCATCATGGCCATCTTCACTGTCTTCATGTTATAAATTAAAGCAACTTCAACTGGTCCAAATTCGTTGCATGTTAAAAAAATCATAAGACCTGACGTTGTGTCAATCATGTTTACACAGTACACTGCCTCCGAAATGTTCGTCCGTCATAAATGTTTTCGGGCCAGGTTTGATTGTCTGCGTTTTTCACATTATCTTGTCTGTATGTTGCATTGTTTTGATGTTTTGATACCCTGAAGTGAAGTATGTTGTTTCAGGCTCTTGGCCTAGCGCACACTTTTCCGATGGGAAAATACAACTTGGAATGCCAGTTAAACTCTTCAAGTGTGTGTGGACACAGGTAATTTTACTTTACTCACAGCAATCTGCAGGCTCGTCTGACCGGTCCCCACAGTCATCTACTGTGTCACATTTCCATGAGAATGGAATGCACTTGTAGTTCTTACAAACAAACTGATGGGGGAGACAGAGGATTCTGTTTAGAATCAGTAAACAGTTCAAATAATATACAACGCAAAAAATATTCAAACAATATCCAACGTTTATCCAAATGAGAGAGTCAACATAATTTGAGAGGAATCTGTATGTTCAAACAACAGTTAGTGGGGAGGACCAATGCAACATATCATTGTATTTCTGTTAAAGGAGTTACTGTACTCTGTGGAACAAATGTGAAGAGGAATTGAAACAAAGTACGACATGGAATGAAGTTAAACAAATGTTTAAAATGAACGTATTAAATAGAATTGCTAGGCTAGCTAGGTACGGGAGGTGTAGGTTTTGTTTAGGTGCATCATTCCGACTGTATTGTCTTGCTTGTATTGCTTTCAATGTGAGTGTGTAAACACTGGGGCGGAAAGCTTAAATATTTATTTTACAGGTATTTTGAGATACACAAAGAAGGGGTAGGACTGGATACGTTTTTATATAACTTCTTCCTACTCTTTTTTTCAAACATGGAACATAATTTACTGATGATGTTATAATAACTTTGACGCTGATCTTATTTATTCTCTTCATTTATTTATTTTCTTGTTTATTGAAAACAAATAATAAATAAATAAATGAAATGAAAATGAAGTAATGTATCAAGACCAGAGATGAGCTATCAATGCATTGAATGGGAAATTATCACGTTTTATCAGACCATTGAATGGCTGAGTAGGCGACATACTGACCTACCCACGATTTATCAGACCACCATTGAATGGACAAAGTAGGCGAGATTCTGACCTACCCGCGATTTATCAGACCATTCATTGGGCGTAATCAGGAGATACGGACCTACCGGAGGCAGAGCAGTCCGCACAACATGATTTACGATTCTGTGCCTATCGGTACATACTGTAACTCGGACGGCGCTGAGTAGGCTCAAGCGAACGTCGCAACCAGTGGCTCCAGTTCGCTTGAGACTGCATGCCTCCGTCATGGTCCGAAACCGAAACGTAACTTATATAAGTCATCTCCGTGGGTAGGTCAGTATGTCCTGATAACACCCAATGAATGGTCTGATAAATCTTGGGTAGGTCATATGTTGCCTACTTTGCCCATTTAATGGTCTGATAAAACGTGATAATGTCCCATTCAATGCATTGAAAGCATCCGAATGGGGTGAGATGAGACATTACATGTAAGTCATACAGAGTAAAACAAAAGTGAAGCTGAGGTGAATCACCTGGCTGGCAGTGCAGTTGGACATGCACTGCTTGTTGTCAGCTGACCAGTAGGTGTCAGTGGGACAGACACACTTGTAGCCCCCTCCAGGTGAGAGCAGACACAGGTTACTGCAGCCTCCATTGTTGGTCTGACATGGATGGCCAGACACTGCAAGGTGGAGAAAACATGCACACATGTAATGAATATGAGCACACACAACTATATATTATGTTACAACAGTGCTTTATAAACCTTTTGTACCCAAGACACACCATGTGTCAAAGTAAAAAATAATAGCACCTGTATTCTTAACAAGCTGATCTACAAGTTCAGAACACATCCCATTGTGATGCATTGTGAGCTTGTACATCTGCTGTTGTCACTATTTATTTATTTATCTATTTATTTATTTTGTGGGGGGGGATAACATTAAAATATGTCCACATTTAATGCAAGCAAGCATGTAAGCTTGCCTATAATGACATGATCAGAATATAGGGCCACCAGGTTGTTTATACAACACTTCAGATCAAATAATACAATAATACACCATAAATAAAATTCATAAAACAGCATGAGGAGAAATAATGAGAGTGGTGTATACAGTAGGTGGTACAGACCCTCAGGTTGTCTATAGGGGTGGTAGATGTGGATGTCATGTGGATAGATCAGGTTGCTGATGAGTTTGATCTTGTTGGTTCCCTCAGTCTTGTTGGCTCTATAGATGGAGCCGGTCATCCTGTCTGTCCAGTAGATGTGATCCTCAAACAGAGTAATAGCGTAGATGTTGTCCAGACTCACAACTACAGAGGCACAAAACCCCAAATAAACAGTTGCAGACTATTATAAAATGCATGAATAAAGTATAACAAAGAAAATTGTGCTATAACATACATCAAAAGCGTATAACAAAGTAAATAATGTTCTCACAGCTTTCCTTGCTTTTCTTAAACTAAACGATTTAAAGGAGACATCCGGAAATTTTAAGTGTTATCTTTGATGTGTCGCTAATCACTCACCATCATTGGAATGGACGTTGAGTTATTCCTGAGAGTCCCGTATCATGCAGTCTGGCGACCCCCTCCGTGGCATAATGGGAGCCCGTGTAAGTGTGAAATTTGCCTATTTTAACAAATGCAAAGTCTGTTTTTGTTCTCCTAGTACTCATTGTGGAGTCTCATGATACCCTAACAGGCAGTGAAAGTCCCCGACGAGCTAACGCTAATGCAGAACGAGCTAACGCTGGTTGCTTGTTTCTCTCCCAGAACCTGGCAACTTGGTGTTGCCAGGGAGAGAAACAAGCAACCAGCGTTTCACTCTTACACGGGCTCCCATTATGCCACGGAGGGGGTCGTTAGACGGGACGAAGGGGACTCTCTGGGAATAACTCAACGACCCTTTCAATGTTGGTGAGTGATTAGCGACACATCAAAGATAACACTTAAAATGTCCGGATGTCTCCTTTAAACCAGATGATCTCCACTAAAAGCTAGAATTTAAAAAAGAAGGCTAAACTGTGTGTGTGTGTGTGTGTGTGTGTGTGTGTGTGTGTGTGTGTGTGTGTGTGTGTGTGTGTGTGTGTGTGTGTGTATGTGTGTGTGTGTGTGTGTGC